>NC_134402.1:450254272-450554272 GCF_038048845.1 Mixophyes fleayi
CAACCCATCGACTTTGCCCCTTATGACCCTTTCTCTCAGGACCAATCATGTTGTGCCTCTAATAACTACCCAAGCCAAGTATCCTTGGAGCGACCAACTCCATTACAATTTGCTTTTGCCTCAACATGGACCATGCTGGAATAGAGCTGCAGTGCAATGCTTTACTATACCGCTCAGAGGGAGCGGAAAATTGGCATCCTGAAGCAAGCAAGGCTTGTGGTTGATGCTCGCTATGAGTAGTTTTTCAGCCATCTCAATCACCTGATGATTTTCTGGGGGCAATAAATGTCAGCTCCCATTAGTCTACCGTGCTACATGAAAAAACAGTCAGTATTTAACTTTTGTGCAAAACAGAATACTAATTTGCACCCGTTGCATTGTAACATGGTTTTGTCAAGGAGACTGAAATAAGAAGTTTCTCAAGTTAAGATCCTTAATGAATCAGGCCCCTTATATTTATTATTCTGAGTCTGCTTATATTTCCTCAAGCACATCTTCTTTGCTCACACAATATTTGCTACTTGTTTTCAAAACCACACTGGCTTCCTTTTCCTTGTGCTTTTCCTAACCCTTTTGATACAAAGGTCTGTTGCTTTAAGTATTATTATTATCCTTTATTTGTTAGGCGCCACAAGAGTTCCGCAGCGCGGCACACAGTACAAACAGTAGACTAAACAGGGTGAGACATAACTGAACAGTAAAAAATAAATACCAAAATTTCAGAGGCTCCAGGCAGGCTGATGCAGTACAGATGGAGCAGAAGAACAGGTATGGAGACAGGAGGGAAGAGGGCCCTGCTCAAATGAGCTTACATCCTAAGGGAGGGTGAACAAAACTCAAGCACAAAGGAAGCTAGTTGACGTGTAAGGGGCAGAATAGGGGCGGGTAGGACGGGTTAGGTGGAAGATTGGTAGGCTTTAAGGAACAGGTGGGTTTTGAATTCCCGTTTGAAGGAGCTTAGATTGGGAGAGAGACGGATGGAGCGGGGGAGTTCGTTCCAGTGAAGGGGGGCAGCACGGGAGAAGTCCTGCATTCTGGAGTGGGATGAGGTGACCAGGCTGGAGGAGAGGCGACGGTCATTTGCCGAGCGCAGGGAGCGGGCAGGAATGTGAATGGAGAGGAAGTTAGAGATATAGGGGGCAGTAGACTGGGAGAGGGCCTTGTACGTGGTGGTCAGGAGTTTGAACAGGATTCTGAAGGGGATGGGGAGCCAGTGAAGGGCAAGGCAGAGAGGGGAAGCGGAGAAGGAGCGGCGAGAGAGGAAGATTAGTCTAGCTGCCGCATTGAGTATAGAGCGGAGGGGGGCAAGGTGGGAGAGAGGGAGGCCAGTAAGGAGGAGGTTGCAGTAGTCGAGGCGGGAGATAATGAGTGCGTGGATGATAGTTTTGGTGGCATCCTGAGAGAGAAAGGGTCGGATGCGGGCAATGTTGCGAAGTTGGAAGCGACAGGCTTGGGCAAGGGATTGAATGTATGGCACTTTTTACATTTTCCCACCTTTCCTGCACCTCTTTCAAGTTATTCCATGCTGCCTAAGAGTCACTTACACATTTTCCCATCTCTACAAAGTCAGCCTTCCTAAAATCTAACACCTTTGTTTTTGTGTGGTATGAGTCAGTCTAAGGGCTAGATTTACTAAGCTGCGGGTTTGAAAAAGTGGGGATGTTGCCTATAGCAACCAATCAGATTCTAGCTGTCATTTTGTAGAAAGTACTAAATAAATGAAAGCTAGAATCTGATTTGTTGCTATAGGCAACATCCCCACTTTTTCAAACCCGCAGCTTAGTAAATCTAGCCCTATATCTTTATACTAAATCATGCATGATGGAATCTGGATGCTAGGTTTTCACTCACATTTACATCAGATATTCTGTCACCATTGGAAAGTATTAAGTACAATAATGCATCTTTGCGAGTGAGCTCCCTCACCAATTGCTTTAAGGATGCTCCCTGTAAGGAGTTCAGAATGACCCTACCTCTGGTAGAACAAGCAAAAAAGACCCCTTCCAGTTCACATCAGGTAGATTAAATTCTCCCATGATTATTACTTCTCCTTTAATACTATTTTAGTGATGTCCTGCAATAAGTTCCTGTTCAGCTCCTCTTCCATGAACTGGGGGTAAATGTATCAAGGTACGATTTTGAAAAACCCGCGATTTTCTCACTGGTGTTTCACCTCGCAGATATATTAAAGTGAGATTTTATGTAAAATTGCAAGACATGTGTTTCTGTCAAAATTGCCATTTCCAAAATCGATAGAGATCAAAGTCCCAACTGCCACGCTAGCTATACAAGTCTCAAATGTATGAAGCTGAGATTAAGCAAACTCCCCAAGTTAGCTTTAAAAATAATTAGATACTACACGCTCTTGCTTAGCTGCCTGATTAGTAAACACATTACTGTTACACTGGTCTATCTGCAAAGTCGGAGGTCCCGGCGGCTGTCAAAAGTAAAAAAATAGATAAATGTTCAAAAAAAATGCGTGGGGTCCTACCTGAGCACTATTAACCCTATGATGCCAGCCTATTGCTTTCAGCACTGGGCTGGTTATTCCTAGAGGGGGGCCCGCACGCTTTTTTCCCTGACCCCACTCCCTAGGGAATGCAGTCCAGCGCTGAACAGCCTGGGGTTGTTATGTCATTATGGCAGGGGAACCCTGCTGCATGTCTCCCTGCTATAGTGCCAACCACCCCAGCAGGTTTGCCAAATGCTAGTTATGTAAAAATCGGGGGACCACTCAATTTTTTCCCTGATTTTCACTCAACCAGCAATAGGCTGGCAGAACTAGGGTCAATAGTGTAAGGGTGGGGGGACCCCAGCCATTTGTTTTTTTTTTAAAAAAAAATCTCTATTTTTAAACTTTTGTCTATACAGCCGGACCTCCGACAGTATAGACAGCCAGTGTAACAGTGATGTGTTTACTAATCTCACAGCTAGGACACACAGGGAGAGTTTGCTAAACCTGGGAGTGTATGAAATCACAGCAAATCACCAGAGATGACCAGTGATTTTGAACATCAGAGTAAAAATCGCAGCTTAATACATCTGGCGAGTTGGGGATTAAAATCGTGGGTGATAACCCATGATTTGTCGCGATTTTAATAAATGAATAAATTGGATCTTGATACATTTACCCCCTGATGGTCTATAGATCACCCCAGTATGAAGAATTGCCTTATCCCCATTTCTATGGTCATTCGAAGGGCCTCAGTTTATTTTTCAATACTTTGCATTAAAGTTGCATTGGGTAACATCAAGGGGTTTTCAGCCATGTTGAAGCTGATCTTTGACTCTAAAAGTCACACCATCAATGCTTCCACTAGACTAGCCTGGAACAACCAATGTGGTTGCTCAGACGTCCAGCATGCCATTGAAGTTTGGACACTGGCAAAAGAGACTGGATGGAATGATGAGTTGTAGCTTGCCTATTTTCATAGGCTATTGGTGGACTCCAATGCTATAGGCAATGTATTGAAGAGGGTACTTTTATATATGCTTGGTTAGGTGGTATGAGGTTGCTTGGATTTGGAAATGTATACACATAAAACAAAAGCTATTCATTTCATTATCCAGTCTCTGTCAGTTTTATTGTAAACTTAAGTCAGATTCATAAATTACTGCTAACTGCTTTGTTAGATTTATATGGATGAGAATGAATATTCACATTATAGTAACCATTATATACTGTACTTTCCAAAAAACAGTCAGCTAATTAATGAACTATATGAGATCAATTAAACATTTGAACTAGTTTGAGATATTGTTATTATTATTATCTTTAATTTATAAGGCGCCACAAAGGGTCCGCAGCGCCACTTATGACATACAGAAAACAGTGACCCATGACACAACATGATACAGAAAGAACAAAAAATTAACAAAAATATATACACAGACACACGTAACATGGTAATGCAAATCAAATTATTACTGGGACAATGAGTAAAAGTGATGGCAGAAATCAGCAAGAAGTAGGCCAATGCTTAAGAAAACAGGGCTAGGGATACAGGCCAAGAGGTACAGAGAGTGTTGGAATAGTAGAAGGAGCACACAAGAAAAGAGGGCCCTGCTCTTGAGAGCTTGCATCCTAAAGGAAAGGGGGAAACACAAATAGGGTGTCACTAACTGGGGTGGAGAACCGGGACAAGGGAGTTAGGAGGAGGACTGATAGACTTGAATAAAGAAATGAGTCTTAAGGGCACGCTTGAAGCCTTTGAGAGTAAATGCTAACCTGATGGAATGTGGAAGATCGTTCCACATCTGGGGAGCAGCCCAGGCAAAGTCCTGGAGACGGGAGTGAGAAGAGGTGATCAGTGAAGCAGTGAGGCGGCAGTCACAGGCAGATCGGAGGGAGCAGCTAGGATTGATGGTAGAGATGAGATTGGAGATATAGGGAGGGGAGGATTGATTAAGAGCTTTAAAGGTGAGGGTGAGGAGTTTAAATTAAATTCTGTAGGCCATAGGGTGCCAATGTAGTGACTGCTGGAGGGAGACAGCAGAGATAGAGTGGCGGGAGAGAAAAATGAGGCAGGCAGCAGCATTGAGGATAGACTTAAGAGGGTCAAGTTGAGAATCAGGAAGGCCACGGAGAAGGAGAATACAGTTATCAAGGTGAGAGATTACAAGCGAGTGAACGAGGGTTATCATAGCTTCCGTGGTGAGAAAGGGGCTTATCTTGGATATATTCCTAAGTTGGAAGTCGCAGGATTTTGAGAGGGACAGAATGTGAGGCTTGAAGGAGAGGGAGGAGTCAAGGATGACCCCAAGGAATCGGACTTGAGGGACAGAAGCGAGGGTAGTTTTATTAACAGAAATAGAGAGGGGGTAGGGGGAGAGTCCTGGAAGGGGGGAAGACGATAAGTTCAGACTTGGAAATATTGAGTTTAAGGAAGTGTTAGGATATCCAAGATGAGATGCCAGAGAGACAGCAGGAGACACGAGACAGAAGGGAAGGGGAGAGGTCAGGGGATGAAAGATAGATTTGGCTATCATCAGCATAGAGGTGGTACTGGAGGCCAAAGGAGTGGATGAGAACATCTAGAGAGGAGGTGTAGAGGGAGAAAAGCAGGTGGCCAAGAACTCCAACAGGTAAGGGAAGAGGAGGGGATGTGGAGTCATGTGTAGAGACTGAGAAGGAGCGGTTAGAGAAGTAAGAGGAAAACCAGGAGAGGACAGTGTTACAGAGGCCTATAGAACTGAGAGTTTGCAAAAGGAGTGTGTGGTCAACGGTATCGAAGGCAGCAGAGAGGTCAAGAAGTGAGTAGTGTCTTTTGGATTTATCAAGGAGGAGATCATTAGTAACCTTAGTGAGGGCATTTTCAGTGGAGTGGAGGAGGCAGGTCAAGGAGTGAGTGAGAAGAGAGAAAGGAGTTGAGACAGTTGTGCACAACCTGTTCAAGGAGTTTGGAGTTAAAAGAAAAAAGTGAAATATGGCGGTAATTACAGAGAGAGGCGGGATCAAGGGACGGTTTCTTGAGTATGGGAGAGACAAGAGCATGTTTAAATGAGGAGGGGAAGATTCCAGAGGAGAAGGATGGGTTAAGGAGGAGGGCAAGGTGGGAGCAGGCTTCAAGAGAGGGAGCGGAGAAGGTGGGAGGGGATTTGGTCCTGTGGGCAAGTGGAGGGGAGTATGGACTTCATCTAATAGATAACGGAGTGAAGGAAGAGAAGGATGTTGAGCTAGCAATAGGGGAGGGGATAAATGAGATAACAGTCGCAGAGGATGGTGGGAAAGGGGACAGAGTAGGCATGGAGGGTGGAGAGGGTGGGGCAAGAAAGGAATACTGGGAGATGTCATGACGTATAGACTCACTCTTGGAGGTGAAGTGGGTAGCAAAGTCGACAGCAGAGAGCGTGGGGGGGAGTGGGAGAGGGGAAGGGGAGAGGAGGGAGTTGAAGGTGGCAAATAGCCGACAGGGGCTGGAGGATTGGGAAGAAATGAGAGCTTTAAAGAAGGATTGTTTAGAGAGCAAAACGGGCCGAACTGTAGTAAAAGTATTAACTTGAAGTGGAGGAAGTCAGCATGAGTGGGTGACCTTCTCCAGAGTCCTTCTGCACTGCGGGAGCATTTTTGAAGACAGCGGGTAAGTTTTGAGTGCCACGGTTAAGTCGGGGACCGAAGAAGCTTGATGGTGACAACTGGGGTGACAAGGTCAAGTGCAGTGGTAAGAGTGTGATTGTAAAAGGAGACAGCCTCATAGGGACAAGAAAGAGTGGTGATGGGGGAGAGGCTAGATTATGCCTGGTGAGAGTAACCTTGGGGGATGGGGACGGTGAGAGGGGTGGAGAGATGCCAAAAGAGAGGAGATGGTGGTCCGAGAGAGGAAAAGGGGAATTGATGAGGTCGGAGACAGTACAGAGGTGTGAAAAAAACAGATCAAGGGAGTGGCCTTTGTGGTGGGAGGGAGAGGAGGTCCATTGAGAGAGACCAAGTGAGGAGGAGAGGGAGAGAAGTTTGGAGGCAGCAGGGTCTGAGGGATTGTCTATAGGTATATTAAAGTCCCCCAAGATTAGGGTGAGGTCAGAGGAGAGAAATTGAGGGAGACAGGTGGCAAAGTGATCAAGAAATTGGGAGACAGGACCGGGAGGTGCCCAGGTCTGGGAGTGTGGGAGAAGGACAAGCTCCCGAAAGAGAGAGCAGCAGGAGAGGTAGGGTCCTCAGGAAATAACCATGTTTTAGTAGTGGCAAGCAGGTTGAAGGATCTAGAGATAAAGAGATCATGGATAGAGGTCAATTTGTTACAAACTGACCTGGCATTCCAAAGACCACAGGATAGAGGAAGAGAGGAAAAAGGAGAGATGTGGATGAGATTGTTGGGGTTGCTCGACTGCAAGGGTGAGTATGATATGGAGCGAGGGGCATGACAAGGAGAGAGGGTTGTAATTGGACGAGAAGCAGAAATAAGAGGGGATTTGTCAGCAGACAGGAGACAAGGGGCAGGGGAGCAGGAGGTGGGGGAGGAGTGGAGATAGGGCAGATAAGGGGGTTTATGAATGGGAGATAGGACATAAAATAAATGTAGCGTTGTGTAGCATTAAATATCTATATTACAATGTATGACATCCAAACAATAGGTAGAATTAAGCAGATAATGAATACTGTAAGTAATAAGATGTCTAAAAACAGGATTCAGTGTATAAAGCTAATTATTTATGTATATTCAGACAATAAAAACAAACTGCGAAGGATGTTTTAAACAAGCTGTTTTAATTAGACTTGACGTTGTTATACATTATCTTTTAAAGCTGATGTCAAGTTTGTAGTATGTTACACAAATTGAAAACTAGATGCTTTTGTGATAAATTTGGCCCTATTAGATACATATGTACAGCAAGCATTGGGCACCTGATCAAACACTCAGACAAGTATGGACACACGGAATTATAATTCCCCCGTCATACAATACCCTTTTGCACTCTTCAAACTGCTCTAGAAATTAACCAATTGATGCTTCATTCATTAAACTCACTAATGGTAACATTGCAGTGTATTCTGTGTGATTTATTTTTCCAACTTAAAACACATATTTAAAAATGTTCCACAATCACAAGGATTAAGATGTTTCACATTGTGTCACCTTGTTCTAAACCATTCTTGGCTCTACCTTTATTACTGTCTTAAGACAATTATCTTAAGTTTTAACAAATACGAGCCTGAGGCTTCTTGGAGGGCTCAGAAAGTGATAGTTCTGTTGACCAACTGATCGTGGGGGTGGGACCCAGGGTGCAACACAATGTCATTACATTGATTTCACTGCTCTTCGAGTGTCTCTCTCCTTTCTCTACTTTAAAGTAAACAAACGCTTTGAATGCTTTGCTATGGCCACAGCTATACTTTAGTAACATTTTCTTATTCAATTTTCTGATTGTACCTTTTCTTTCGTTACGTTTTACTTTCATCAACATCATCATCAACATTTATTTATATAGCGCCAGAAGATTCTGTAGCGCTTTACATTTGGGAGGAAACAGTAATTAAAACAATACTGGGTAATACATACATACAGAGAGGTAAGAGGGCCCTGCTCGCAAACTTACAATCTACTTTAAACATTGATACTTATCCACCATCATACGGTATTATAAATAAGCTGTAAAGACCCTCTTGTACTACTTCTAATTAGTGGGATTGCAAGTTCTTGCAAGATAATAGAATAACGTGCATACATTAGATGCATCGAGCTATGGGTGGTTAGTGATTGGTGCAGCATTGCAAGATGCAGTATAATCTCCGGACCCAAAAGATAGATCAAAATCAGATAGCCAGGAAGACATGTGAAACGCTATGTGCAGCAGCCAGCAAGTGTTTTGCTAGAGTGGTTTGACAGGATGGCTTTGACCAGTATCAATGCAACCACCTGTCACCTGCACCCTAAAGACTCTGTTTGTTTAATGCATGAAGTGGATGGATTTTGATTTATTTTCCTGATGTACTATGTTACATTTGGCCTGTAAAGACTTTATTGCCTGGGCATTGATGGATTTAATAGCATGGTTCTGAACGAGGAGATGGTGGACTGAAACCCCAAGTTCTTAAATGTAGCCAGGTGGGCTGCAACTGCCATAGTGGGACTACAAAATGGCTGTCATTATGAAGTCTTTAGCCCCTTTGACATCATAAATGCATGGAAGGGGATAAAACTGGAAGTTACTATTTTTTGCAGTAACCAGTTTGATGCTGTAATGTTGGACTGTATTAGACTCCTGGGCATCATTTCAGCAGGGAGTAGCCCCATTCACTACATCCAACTCCAACTCCTAGACACCTCCCAACCAATCCTAAGGCAACTGAGCTCAGAATAAACTTTCAGAATAGGATTTTGCCCGTGGCAATTTTGGATTAGTTAAAAGAGCCCTGCGAGGGAAGATTGAGGTGTTCTTGGATATCCTGAGCTTGGCGTTGGAGCTCTGTCTCCTAGCAGCTCCACCATGTATTTGGAAGGTAACTGTGCATCTTAGCCATGTCATTGATTGAACATCTTGCAACAGTGAAACTCTTCACTCCTCCCATCTCAGTAGAGAGCGTGAGGTCAGCCGGCCGGGACCAGCAAGTTGCAAAGATCACGCATAGCCAGGAGTTGCATTTCAAGTTTATGGCACATGAAACTTCACTGGGAGTTTGTAATAGGGCTCTACAGACTAACGGCTTGGCAGGAATTGTTGTACACTTTGGTAAGAGAGAATCTACAACTTGGCCACAATTAAACAGCTGTATTGGAAGTATTGGAAATACAACATGAATGGACTTATCCTCAACAGACTGGTGTACTGGTGTACAGGAACTGCCTCAGCACAACTTTTCGAAATTACAACTTAGCCAGAAGCAGATCCCCATAAACTTATATAGGGCCTTGGTGTTTCTCCTTGCGGTTGCCCCAGTAATTGCATCAGGACCACTTTTAAAGTTACAGCTTGGTATTCTTGTTGAACTCTCTAGCAGTTAAGAGATAATTCACTCTTGGCATGGGGGTTCTTATGAAGCTTGGTGACATCTTGGTAGTTGTTTAAACTGTTTACTCTTATTGTTTGCTATTATTTACAGTTGTCTTTTACCTTCTGCAATAAAGATACCTTTGTATGCTTTTTTTCTCTCTTGTGTGATCCTAAAGAACCCTGTAACACCCTGGTATCCTCACAAGTGGTAATCATATAAACTAAAAAAAACAAACAAAACAATAGCAGTCATTTTAGAACTTAAACAGCAATACTTTTTAAAATCATAATAATACATAAAATTGTGGACTATGCGTTGTTTTATTTTATACAAATTCTGCATTATATCTTCTATATTTTTTAATAGTTAACATTAACATCATAAACATATTTTTCACAGTGTTATTCTCACTCACTTGAAGGAAAGTATTTATCTTACGTACATCACTGTAATAAGCAGAGCTTACGGCAGGAATTAGCAGCCACATTACAAGTAGCTTTTTTTTTTTTTTTTTTAAATGAAAATTAAAAGTTTAGTCATGTTTTCCCAAGAAAAAAAATGGCTACACATTAAACCATAATGAGATTGCATTTTTTAAGCATTAATGATATGAACTTACACAGCATGTACATTCCCTCTAATAGACTAAGATCTAATTAACAACTGAGTATGTGGCCAATTTCTAATGGGTATGATCAACACAAACTTGTAAAAGTAAAGTGCCGAACATTAAGATTTCCTTGAATCCTACTCATTTCGTAGAGAGATAATTAACTAGAATCCATTATATTTTCATATCTGCATTTTTATAGCCATTGTATGTTTGCACTAGATGTGAAAACATGAATTCTGGTTAAGGCTATTTAAAGGAAAATGCATATTCCTCTTTTATTTGAGCACGGTGCTTCATTTATACATTAAATATAGTGCATAAGTTCACATTTAACCCGTAGATTGCAATGTCTTGTTACAGAAAATCTCTGTAATTATTGTTTTAAAATCACATTTTGAGGACAAGTAGATGTGTAATCATGCACAGCCTAAAACTAACACACATTTGGCATTGTACCTGTTCAGTCTAACATGGTGAGTGGTGTAACAGACGAACACAGTACCAAATCCATATTTTTACTTTACTACCTAGAATTATGGGATGTAGTTGAATTGTCAACAATGAAAATGTTGACAACATAATTTTGACATTCGGAATGTCGACATTGTCATTAGATCGACAGGATTAAAAAGTTGTGAATGTTGACAGGTTGTACAGACAACAGACACAATGTCAACATAACGGCAATACTGCCGGCACTGCCGACCGGCAATACACTTCCTCTCTGAGCACTGCAGTGTGGGGCTTCCAGAGACAGTTTTTATTAGTTTTTAAATACATGAGGCTAATCTTTCTGTACAGACTCCTCTGATCACTGGCAGCAGGACTTAGGCACCTGGGTCCACCTGAGAGAGGGTCCCCAGGCACCACACTTAATTTGGCTCTGTCCATATGGAAATGTCAATCAAGCAATGTGAATAGACAGCCAAAACTCTATATAATATAGTAGCAGAGATAATGATTTAAGGACTATCAGCTGGAATGGTCAATACACAACCAGCTGATCAAAAGCAGCCAAAAAGTCCCGCTGGCTATCATTATCACCGTTGCATCAGTCCTCCAATACCCACAAAAGAAACACCTCCAGACAGATGTCTGTGTCCAGACCTACTTCAGTTGCATGCGAACATGCCATTACTGTACACGGCTCGAATACACGTTTACACCTCTCCAGGTGTGCTAAATTGACATAGGTATATGCTTTTTTTTGGTGTGCATTGCAGTACGGAAATGCATTTCTGATGCAAACCAACAGACCAAACAAACATCCAACTGTCTATGAGCCCCTATATATTATGCAAATCTTTAATGAAATATAAACCTTAAAATGTAAACATGTAACACATTATAAGCAAAGTCATGGTGTCACCATACTGTCATGACACAATTAACACACACGTAAACAGTGTTTTAAGAGAAAAATTGAACCGTTGAAATTAAGGGAGTGTTGCAAAAGTGGGTTTGGAAATGCCAAAATACACATGCCAACCTTGCCCACAGTCCTGCAAATGGTTGGAAAAAGTACATGCACAGAGGTGCTTCTCAATGACGGAAAGGGGGATATGCACCTATGCATATGTACTGCACATTCAGAGTTGTGATTCATCTCCGTGTTGTACGTTCCTGCTGCAACATCCTTCTGCAAAAGTCTCTTTATATCATGTATACCCCTCCAACCTTCTCCTACACACACAATGTGTGTAGTACGCTGAGAATGTCCACCCAGAGCATTGTGAGAAGTCAACTCTCCTTCTTCTTTGTGTTATTATTTCATCAGCACATGTCTGGATGGTCTTATGTAAATTAAAGATCAATGAATATTAAAGAAATCCTAGGTTGAGTCATCTTAAATGATGGTGATTTGAAAGAGGCATCACTTTAATACTCATAGGCCCAAAAGAGTTGGGTCCTGCTGGACATGGCTTTGCAAGAGTGTGGGGCATTCTGGGGGAAATTGGCCAGGGTCTGGGTTGGTCAAGGGCATGGTTTAAATCTTGAATCATGAACACTTCCGTTCTGCACAAGATCTACGTCTCTCCTCCACTCTCATCACATCCTCCCATTCTCGGTTACAGGATTTTTTCCGGGCTGCACCTACTTTCCCTCCCTCGCACAAAAAGACTTTCCTCTAGTCTTCAAAACTTCAAGCGTTCACTGAAAACCCACCTCTTCAGACAAGGTTATGATATTCCTCAACCATCATCTTAATTTCCCTAGATTACCCTATTGCCATCCTCTACACTGCTAACGCAAGACAACAACCTTCTGACCAACATTGCAACACACACAGCCCACTCAGTACTTTTACCTTTGCAGTCTGGCTGGTCTATTGTGCAATATGATGTAGCACATGCCCTTGTGTTTCTAACTCCCATTGTCCTATAGATTGTAAGCTTTCGAGCAGGGTTCTCTTACCTCTCTGTCTGTATGTATTACCCAGTATTGTCTTATTAATGTTTGTTCCCAATTGTAAAGCGCTATGGAATTTGCTGGCGCTATATAAATAAATGTTGATGATGATGTTGATGATGATGATTATCTAAACAAATGGCACAGCTGCTCTACTTTGAATTCCCTGTTAATATTCATTTGTTTTAACAAAAGTGTGATAAACCTTCTGTGACATCATGAAACTGGCACCTTCCAGTACATTATATCTGCATGATCAAGCAAGATCAGTGAACAGAACTCACAAGAACTTCTGCCTACATTATCAGCTAATTTAAATAAGCCAAGGGCATTTAACACACAGGAGGGTATTTGCGAAGTGCAAAAAAGTCGTACTGCACTGCAGAAGCAGCTTTGAACCCAGGTCCTGCCTCAGTTTGCTAAGTGTGTTTAGATTTCCTACATGGCGCCAATTTTTCTGAAGCAAGATAGCCCTGGGGACAGGCAGCAACGAGGAGTTAGGTGAAGGGAAGGCATTCCTACTGAATTACAGAGCAAGCACACCAATGTACGTCATTTGTCAGAGCTGCGTTTTGTCTCTTCCCTTTAAAGGGACAAGTTTTGTATCTCCAAGTGGCACTGTGGAGGAGATGCACATTTCTAAGTGCAGTTTGTATGTAATAAGTTCAATGCATGCACAGAATTGCAACAGACAATAATATTCACATTATTCTATTATAATAATAATAATTATTATTATTATTATTATTATTATTATTATACTATCATGATTAATATGACAGATATAGATATACAAGAGAAAGGTGTCATTTTTATTTGATGCACTTTGAGAGTATTTGAAAATGAGAAAAATGAGTGGAAAATGAGCAGAGATTTCTTACCATAATAGCCGGTAATATGCGCATCTGAACATTGAAACGATGTTGAGCGGGACCTCGCGCTTAATTGAATCTGTCCTTCAGTCTCCAAATAATCAATGAACAAAGGGGAGAAGAAAATGTAATTCATATCCAGTGAAACTGATGTGGTTGTCATTTCTCCTTCTTTTAGTATGACTTCTAAGCCATGAGTAAGGTTAGACCATATTTTAGTGAGATGGTATGCAAGTTTTCTACAGTAAATCTCTTCAGAATGTTCCCACTCTCTTTATACCTGGACATGTTCCTAGTTTGTGGAGGAATAAATTAGGTATGATCATCCAGGTGCCCCGGCACATCAAGGTGTATTGGGTGAGCCTTCGAAAAGACGCCCAGAAAGTTAGTAGCGCACAGATTAATAGCTGATTTATTTAGTCAGGGTTTACTATCACTGATAACAGTTCACACTTCAGTCCAGGGATAGAACATTATGTCTCTGGGCCCCAGAGCAACATATTTTTTTTTGGTGGGGGGGGCAGTGATGCAATCCATTCACCTAGTGTTCCTGGTCTGCTCTTCTGAGCATGTAAAGGGGCAATGCATGTGTATTGAAGCTCTATTTGAGCTTCACTGCGCAGGCTCTTAGATGTCCATGTCGTACTGGCGGAGCAATCTAGTTTCAGTGATGGAACTACCATTGGTACAGCAGGTGTCCATATAAATAATGGGGCAAGCTGTACAGGGAACTAGTGAGCTGTGGGCCCCCTGTTCCCTCCTACCCACTTCTCTGCACAGGGGCCCACAGCTCGCTAGTTCCACCTCTGCCTTCTTTGATGGATGTGTAGCTGCTTTGGGCCCCTCCTCAACCTTGGGCCCCATAGCCGCTGTACCCCAAACGATGGTGGGCGTTCCACTTCTGTTTTAGTCAACACCTTGTTCATTAATATTCACGTCTACACTATATTTATGTCTGATTAAGTGTTTTAAAATGAAATCAAAGAGCAATACTCAGAGATTAAAGTTTGTGGAAGCATATGTATCTAATCACATGATTTATCGCTACCTCTTATCCAATCAGGTGCCACGATTTGCAGTCAGGTAAGCTCCATTGCTGCACAGTTTGCAATGTGTCCTGGATGATCTCGATAAACTGTCATCATGCACAGAGCATATTAAGTATATATATAAATATATATATATATATATATATATATCTATAATATAAAAGCCTAGTGGCGTGTGTCTGTGTGTGAAAAAAAAAGCCAAGCTGCAGCGCCACCTGCTGGGCGGAGTTATACACTGACCTACTAAATTCTTAGTGTGTGTGGGGAAAAAAACTCAGAAAGGGCTGAAATTTGGTATACTAAAATGTTTTTAATTTGTTAATTTAATTTGTTAATTGTTAAAAGTGTTTATAAAGATTTTAAAAAAATATATATATATATTTCTTGAAGGAGAAGTGACAGTTGGGAGTGGATAGTGGATGCCGGGGGTGACAGTTGGGAGTGGTTGGTGGTTGCTGGGGGTGACAGTTGGGAGTGGTTGGTGGTTGCCGGGGGTGACAGAGCGAGAGGAGTGTGATACTCAGGACCGCTGAGAGAGATCCCTGTGTCTGGATAGACATCTGGATAGATGTGGCGATAAAGATGAAGGATGAGGTGATGGAGAAAAATGATGAGGTGGTGACATGTGGACAAAACCACGTTAAAAAAGGGCGCTTGCGTCGGGAAGTAACGCTCTTCCCCTGAGGAGGCCTGGGCTATGGCCCAAATGCATGACAAAAACCTTTTTAACACCTTAAGTAGTTTGATTTGACTAGAATGCATGAGTATCATGCACGGGTTAACTTGTGTATATATATATATATATATGTATGTATATGTATATATATATATATATATATATATATATATATATATATATATTATGCATTTTCTTATGATAAGATAATGTTTTCAAATTTAATTAAACGCATCCTTTTTTAGTTTCCATATTATCTTATAGCTGCTGCCCTTTTAAAATCCTATTGGCAGCTCTGGGCATTGGCAGCACATGTGTAGTGAATATAATCACACAGAAATTTACATAGGAAATGTTAAATCCATCAATGTGCAGTCATTTTGCCAGTCAGATTTTTAATCTTGTGGTCCATGTTTATTATATAATGTTGACAGCATCTTCTTTTAGTGATACTGAAAAGGGCAGCTCATTTTCACAGTACAAAGAAGGCAATAAAATGTCAAGCAGCCGCAGTAGAGCTTTCAAGCCAATGAATTTTGCCTGTACATACTATATATAAAAACAATATGCTTTATAGAAGTACAAAATTAGGACATCTGGGTCTTCAGTATATTAGTGAGGCTCGCTGGGCTATTGAATTAGCATTTTTGTAGAGCAAGTTACAGTAGCGATGATATATTTATAGATATTATATTTTGGACCTATATTTTTTAAAGGAATTGCACCTTAAAAGTCTACGTTGTTGTTGTGCTATTGAACTGCAAATGGGACACACATTAAAATTCAGCAAAATGAAATGGGAGGATCTGGGTGGAGTTCCAAAGTACCTCAGATTAGGCAAAAATATATGCTTTACTATGCAAATTTATACAATAAATAAAATATTTTTTAATATGCTGACAATGGGGCAGCATGATGGCTCAGTGGTTAGCACTTAAGCCTTACAGCACTGGAGTTCAATTGTTTGTATGTCCTCCTGGTATTTTGGTAGCTTTGCTACGGTTTTCTCCCACACTCCAAAAACATACTAGTAGTTTAATTGCTGCTTATAAAATTGACCTTAGTCTGTGTGTGATAGAGAAATTAGATTGTAGCTTCCAATGGGACAGGGACTGACGTGAATGACAAGTATTCTCTATACAGCGCTGCGGAATTGGTGGCGCTACATAAATAAATGGTGTTGACGATGATGACAAAGATTGAGAATTAATAAATTCTGGTTGCATGTCATACTACAGGGCTTTTATGCCACACAAAGCATAAAAGATTTCTCCTGGATCTGGGGATAGTACATATAGATGTGCCTTACTTATTCATCAACTTGGCATGCATATAATTGAGCATCATTTCTACATTGGGCCACATACACCTAGCTACTACACTATTAGGTACCTTTTACTTCTTTCCTACCATACAGTATTTCCCCTGTATGCAAAACAATAAATACACTGCATTTGCACCCCTTCTATCGCAATTTAGTTTGTCCAGGTGCGAATTGCACCATTTAGCTGCATGCTCTACTAACTGTAAGTGATGGACATGTACAGTTGGAGTATGATTCTTTTAGCTGAACTGAGCATTTGTCAAACAATCGCACAGCACTTCAGTTGTGACATTTGCTCTTAAATCTGGCCCATTGCCATTGTAGTACAGTGAGGGACGGGGTTGCCGCTTAACAAGCTGTCACTTTCACCATGCTTAAGAGCTTGCCAGGTCTTGCCATATATCTGAAAAAACATAAAAGGAAATTAAAATATTTATCACTTAAACAAGCAATGCATAATTATACAGAAAAGAGTATTATTGATGGATTTAAAAGTAGAAAAAGCCCTGTAATGATGTTTTCAGATTTTAGATTTGCACTTTTCAAATAACACCACCATTCTGCACAAGATCTACGTCTCTCTTCCACTCTTATCACATCTTCCCATTCACAAGACTTTTCTGGGCTGCACCCAGTTTGTGGCATTTCCTCCCTCGCATAGTAAGACTTTCCTCTAGTCTTCAAACCTTTAAGCGTTCTCTTAAAGCCCACCTCTTCAGACAAGCTTATGATATTCCTCAACCACCATCTCCCTAGATTACCCTATTACCACCCTCTACACAGCTAACACAAGACAATAACCCTCTGACCAACATTGCCACACACACAGCCCACTTGATACTTTTACCTTTGCATTCTAGCTGGTCCATTGTGCAATATGATGTAGCACATGCCCTTGTGTTTAAAAACTCCCATTGTCCTATAGATTGTAAGCTTGCGAGCATGGTTCTCTTACCTCTCTGTCTGTATGTATTACCCAGTATTGTCTTATTAATGTTTGAACCAGCAGCTTTACACCTGAGGAGTTCAGAAGAAAAGTAGCATTTTAGGAGGTCAGAGGTTATTTAAATTGCTTGAATGTTAAAAAAAAACACAATTAGGTACACCTTATGTAAATCAAGAGTAACCAACAGTAAAGTCAGCAGGTGCCAATCATAGATTTAAGTGTATCAGGTTAGTGTGGCACATTCCACGCATCCTCCTTACCACCACTTGCTAGTTAAAAAGGCTGTAGGACATTGCAGCAAAAATATGGGCATGCTTTCTAAATTTTAATTACACACATTTTGAAATTAAGTCCATAGACCACAGAAGGACTGATTTAGAGCTTAAATATTCTCTGTTTGTGTATGAGATGCACATCTATATTTGAGTTGTACGCATCTTAAGACAGGTGCAACTTTAAATCTAGCATTTAGATAGCTGCACATAGAGCAAGGATGTGATAATCATTATCATCAGCTTAAACACTGTCTCTCAGTTTATGTAGGCATAAAATTTCCATCACTTAGTTAATGTATTTCAATATTTGTGCAACTCAAAAAGAGACGCATTACAATGGGACGTGCTTACCGCAAGCACTCACTGTACTGTGCCTGCACATTACCTCATCTGATCCACCGCTCCAAGCACAAAGGGCCGCAAGTGCAAGATACATGCAACTGTAAATATGGATGTGTGCTCATGCCTAGTACGCCAACTTTGCCCCAAGAAGCATCTTTATGTTGCGAAAATGCACTTATGTGGATCTCTAAATGAGGTCCATAGACTTTATACTATCGTTACAATAGTTCACTTCATTTGGTCCATCAAAATAATCATTTTTGTTCTACTTTGTAAAACTTCAGAATGTCTTGCAGGTAAATCTGGCAAATGTGCTCCCTAAAACAGTAAAGTTTATGATGAGATTGTCTAGTTGTGCTTTAGGATCCAAATATATCAGATATCTAATAGAGTCTACTTCGGTTGACATATTTTTAAAGTACTGTAAAAATGATTAGTACTGTAAATGAAAATAAAAAGGAAGACATTGAAATCTTTTTATTTATATGTATTTTTGTTATTCCTATTAAATATGCAAGTGCCAGTTGCCAAAATGTCAAAACTAAGAGTAGTTACATCAAGAACACACTGTAAGAGGCTCAGCTTGTCTCCTGGCTTATAAATTTTAATATCATAGATTTGTTACTGGGTGTATTGAATTCATTATGTTACGTTTACCTGAGATCTCACGTCCCACCTTTGGCCAATTATGAATGTTGGCTTTCTATTTAAACTCTTCAGTTACTCTTCAATCTTCAGTTACTCTCGCATCTTGTATGAACAACCAGCCCCTACGTCTTTGCTAATGCTATTGTTAGTGCTTTTAAATTGAATTTCCCAGGTTTGCTTTAGATTAACCTTTCCCTGGCTGTGACTGTGACTTATTACATGAGAATATCATCATTTATTGTAGCACTTAGCTTTACGCTTCAGACCTAAGGTGCGGGAAAACAATAGAGCCACAAAAAAATAACAACTGATAAACACAATACCACAATGATCAATCATTTTGTAAAGGTTAATGAGAGTAGAAATATAAAAATACTCCCATTCATCAGAGGTAGGGGAAACGCACCAGATGTGTAGCAAACTGATTTTGACATTTAACACCTCACCTGCCATGGAAATGAACACGTTTGTCATATTGGTTTAGCAATTTCACATACAGGGTGAGGGCAACAAGCATTGTTTGCGTGTGCGTTAGTACAGTTGTGTCGTTTGTTTCAATCAGACAAATTTTATGTTTGGGGGCTGAACATGTTGGGATAATGTTTCACATGCACTGCCCTGTATCTTTTCTAAATAAACGTTAAGTTTTAAGGAGTTGCGTACCGCAGACTTTCTTCCTGTTTGTGATCTAAATTGTCATCCCAAACTTATACATTGCAACCATCATTGAGTCACATTGCTATTCTTAAATTCTAAACAAGAAAATACAAACTAAATTCATTACAATAAAATAAGGGCAGAGTGATGAAGTTGTTCCAGCAAGTTGGCAACAAGGGAGACATTGGGAGCGGTGATTATATTGAGATAGTTGAATAGCTAGCCATTAACAATTGTATCCCCATTACAGCGCCAATGATTATGTGTTCTTTTCTGTATCTTCCCAGTGGAATAATACAATATTCCCAAACTAACAACTGATAGCATAAAGGCATTCAGTTGATGTGCAAGACATTGGACCGTGCTCATTCTACCGTCATATACAATGTGTGGCTCGTGTCTAGTCAGTTTGTTAATAGGTATTTGGCTCTGAACTGCATGTAGTCTTAAAGAGAAAAGTAAATTTGGGGATTTGACATAAGTCCTTTCCCTTCCAGTCTGTGGCCCTCAGTTACTTCTAAGACTTTCCATCAATTATCCCTTTTAATATATTCTTTATGTGTTAGTAGTATATTGTTTTCTATATAGTAGCAAGTAATATATATTTTTAAAAATATTAAATAATAGCTAAGTTGCTACAATATGTTTATTAAATATATAAAAGTAAGAAATGAATAAAAAAATTATACAAGGTTTACAAATATTTAAAGTAAATGTGAGGCCACGTGGTGCAACTGTAGGACTTTTGCGATTAACTCACAGTAATACTTGCGATCTCTCTTAACATCTGCTTATTACAAACTTTTACCTTCTCACTGCCTCACATATTTTAACATGTGTTGCTCTTGTGCATTTGGCTAACATTGTCAGGACTCTGTAATGACAACCCTTGCAGTACCGCTGTCTTACCAGAGGTGTTGCTCCTGTGGTCTTTTGGGACTTTTTGCACCTCACTTGCAGGAGTTAACCTTTTTCCCTGATCATCACCTGCACCTGTCCCACCGCTTTATATACCCCATGCAAACATTGCACATTGACGATCATTAATTGTTGTTGTCTTTATCCTGTGTTTTGGACTGTCTGCTTCTAGTATTTATTCTCATGCATCCCTGGCTTTACTTGCTACCACTGTTCCTGAATTCTCCTGCATTACCTGTTATCCAGTATTTGTTCAGAGACTGTTCCATTCTACTTAGCCACACCCGGATTGTGTTTCTATGTTCTACAATAACTGGACAGTAGTTTTATTTTGCTATACCTGGATTGAATTTTGTTATGTCCTGCCTTTCTTGGATTCTGTTTTATTTTGCCTCTGCAACCTCAGATCTCGTATTTTTGCAACTGGTGTTTTTCCTACAATAAAACTGTTATACTCTTCACCAGCTACTGACTCCTTTGGCTATAATTGCAAACACCCAGTTAATCATAACAGACATAGACTATTGTATGCCTTGTGTATTTATGCTAATAGTGAAGTTGTTATATTATCTAGTTAGGCTAGTCTTTAATATTGTCAGGTGGGTTGCTAGCAAATTAGAGATAGGAGAGGAAGAGATGTCAAACTAATCATATTTAACCAACAATGTCATTGTTCCGCTAGTAACAGGGATTAGATTAGGTCACCCTCTCCACAGGAAAGTCAACAGTCCCCAAACACCATGAGGGAGGAAACCTGGTGAATCGTTCTTATCATTTGTCCAACTAACCTATCCTGAGTACTGGCCCCAGTACTTTCTTTAGCCCCACCGCCATGGGAATATTGAGGGGAATATAACCTGTCATTGGAATTTGGAAGTGTGTGTCTTGGTGACTAGGAACTGTGCTTCCGAACGAGGTATAGACTGACCGTGAATCAATAGTTGGCCTAACTTTGTGGTAGTGGCCAGGATCCTTGGAGAACTCATGGGAATATCCTACAACTGCGTGCTTACCTCTATGCAAATTTGAACATCCACCTGGTGAACTGTATATCCACATGACCAGTAGAAAAGAAAAGGGTAATGGCAGGGCTAGTATAGCCTAAAAATAGTAAAATTGTGTTTATGCACCTTACTAGGTATGTCGAGTAGAATGCAGATGTAGACAGACCTCTTATAAGGCATATCTCTTGCTACTCCACAGATGCAAGACCTGTGCTGATGATGATACTCATCGGCACAGACCTTGCATTTTCTGTAAAAATATAAAAAAATCAGTCGTCCTACCCCTAAAGGACATTCCCTCCCTAATGCCGCTATTGGCAAAATCAGGAGGATGAAAGATGCTGGATCCCGATGAAATTGTAAATTCAGGCACTAGGCTATACCAACCCTGGACCAGTCAGTACAGGCCTGAATTTCGTCGGGAGCATGCAAACAACATTGCGGGTCCCCCTTAGGATTAACCAGCCCCATGCGGAAGCACTAGGGTTATTCAAACAACCCTGGTTGGTGAGTGTAGGATGATAAATTAGAAGAGAAATTGAAATAAGCATTTTGTCCATTGTATACCCGGAACTATATCGTAGTGTAGCTGTGTGAATTATATATATGCTTGAAAGGGATCTTTCATTGTACTTCCTATGAAGAATCATTCCTTCGAACTAAGCACTCACAATGTCCTACTGAATATATTTCATTGAGTTATTGAGTACAGACTGTTGTGCTGAGGTGAGGGAAGAACTGTAGGAATGAATTTCATTCTCCAGACAGTTATCTTGTACAAACTGTTTAGCTGAATTGAGCAAACAACATTTGAAAGAATTAAAATTTCCTAGGCAGCAGGTCTGATGCACAGTAATTAGATATTCCTTGCAGGCTACCTAATTATTTAATTTCATCTAATTTTTAAAAAACCTATCAAGATAGAATGATAATTTGACTTATATCTATAATGAACTTAGCACTTTATTTTATTAAAATTTAGCTTTATTATATTTATTTGGTGTTTTTCACTTTAGAGTCTTCATATATTTTTAATACCTTGAATGTATGACTGTTCATGCAGCTCTCCATGAGGTAGTTTAGACTAAAATGTTTGCCCGACAGGAGGAACGTCAGTACATAAGGCTACATAGAAAATACTGTATAAGGGGTCTCTTTCTCAAATTAAGGTAACCACCTGGAATATCCAGCAATAGTCTTCACTTGGTTAAACAGGAAGAAGCCCTGAATCTGGCAAGAACTCCCGTTTTCACTAAATTTAGGGCTTTTTGCCCTGTGATAAATAGACCCTTATATGACAAAGTTCTGTAAGATTTTAGAAAAAAAAGAATTGTAGTTAGTTTCACTCAACATTTTATAATGATAGTTAAATAGTTTTCAACTCATATGCATACCTTTAGAAATAATCACATATTTGTGCTCGAATTTCTTCTACTCATTTTTGTTTTTTTATGTTTTATACCTAACATATTTTCATTTGATTAAGTTTAATTACCTTTAACAATATCACATTACACCTAACTTACAGTATGTGTAATTAAATTGAATATATCACTTTCACTTGGAAAGTACACGTTCATTCTAGAATTCTTTATGAAAAATGTCACATATCGTGTATATATTAATATCCGCTCTGTGTAATTAGATTGTTACTATTACTGTAATACAATTTAAGATAATTACAAATTTCATGCATTTGGATAGTGACACTATTAAACCCTTTTATAGCTGATGATGGATAATATTTATTTTGCCTTGTACATTTTCATTTTCTAACCTTTATGTATTTTATTAATATTATTATTATTTTTATTATTATAATTATTATTATTATTATTATTATTATTATTATTATTATTATTATTATTATTATTAAGCCAAAGATTATTGTTAATTATATTTATTGAGATGTAACCAAGTTGAATTTATACCAGCTTGCGCAGTTTAATTGCGCAAATTCGCATTGCGCATTTCCACAAAGAGAATAGATGTATATGCGCAAATGCAGACATGTTATGTATCCAACACTTGAGCTTCTTTATTACTAAGGAGGCAGAATGGCGGAGAGAAGGGCCTTAGAAACATATTCTGAGTACAGTTAGGGAGTGTTAAAGCAAATACGGCACATGTAAACATGCAGAAACCCACATGTCCACCTGTTAAGAGGTGTAACATTTGCACCTGCTAGAGGGCAGGTGCAAATACACGCTGATGATAATGAATTGGCATAAACCAGACACGTATGCTGCCGATGCGGTGCCGGATGCATCTTAAGATGTGTACGGCACTGAATATGGCAGTATGTGCTATTATTGTGTGCACATTTTTTTATATGCATAATGACCTGATATAAAGCAATTTGCTGACACAATTGCTTATAATTACTATCTAAACATTTACCATTAAAAAAGATAAAAAAACAAACTGTGAATTTGATCTGCATTTACAAGTCTTAAAAAATCTGAGCTAATTCAAGTACATTTTCAGGAAAGATCAGAAACTTTTTTCTGTGCTCACATTGTTTCACTGCTTCATAGGGGGGATTATGAGATTAAACCTATTAAATTGCCACCTGCACTGAAAATATGTTGTGCCAGATGGAATGTTGTGAATAAAGGAGAACTATATAAGCATTAAGTTTTGCTTATATATTTTTAATACTGTTTTGTGTGCTAACACAATTTAATTGTCCTTACTGCTGCCAAAACTCTCGAAAACCACATTTTTCATTGAGTGCAAAGTTCTAGATCTATACTGAATTAGTGTATGCCACATAATTGCATTTATCAACATTTAAACACCATTAAGTTGTAACATATTTAAAATAACTAGTACATTGAGTATACTGCCTGACAATTAGGAGTGTTGAGTGTTTTAATTAATGTAGTTTATTTTGTACAATCAAACACCTATATCCAAAAATTACAATGGGGAAATTAAGATCCCATTACATTGACAAAATGAAAATGTTTACAAAATAATATTACCTACTTCGATATGAGGTGGAGCTTTTAGGATTTGGTGAATTGTTTATATACAACTTTTATCTGTTAAACAGACTTATTATAGTAATTTTGCTATAATGCAGAGGATGCAAACTCTAAAGATATTTGAAGGATTTATAAAGGGATGGTAGCTGCTAAAAGATTATAAATCTGGCTGTACTGTGCTAATGATGATGACATAGTTAGCGGCAAACAAGTCTTCTTCCACAACCATGTTTACTCTGGAGGGAGGATTTTATTCAATGTACTGTTTATTCTATGATCTATCCTGTGCAAGCTTCCTATAGCTTATACAGCAGAAGAGTTGTGTAGTAGAGAGGAAACTGTTCTGGGACTGATCATTGCTAAACATAATGCTCTTCCTCTAGCCTACACAGCAGAAGAGTTGTGAGGTAGAGAAGATACCAACTCCAGAGAGATCATTACATGCTAATCATAATGCTCTCAGAAAGCATCCTGTAACCTACACAACAGAAGTGTTTTGGACTAGATAGGAAACCGGAATGGGAGAGATGAACACGTGCTTAACATAATGTTCTCTCCTTGGCAAGTTTTCTGTAGCTTATACAGCAGAAGAGTTGTGTAGTAGAGAGGAAACTGTCCTGGGACTGATCATTGGGTACTAAACATAATGTTCTCTCCTGGGCAAACTTCCTCTAGCCTACACAGAAGAAGAGTTGTGGGGTAGAGAAGACACCAGCCAGGAGAGATCATTGCATGCTAAAAACATAATGTTCTCTCCCAGCAAGCTTTCTGTAGCCTACATAGAAGAAGAGTTGTGAGGAGAGAAGATATTGGCCTGGGAGAGATCATTACTTACTAACCATCATGCTCTCAGCAAGCATCCTATAGCCTACACAGCATAAAAGTTGAGGACTAGATAGGAAACCAGACTGACAAAAATGATCATGTGCTAAACATAATGTTCTCTCCTGGACAAGCTTCTCTAGCCTACAGAACACAGCAGAAAAGCTGTGGTGTAGAGAGGACACTGGCCCAGGAGAGATAATTTCAGGCTAAATATATTGCTCTCAGCAGGCATTCTGTAGCCTACACAGCAGAAGGGTTATGGACTATATAGGAAACTGGACTAGGAGAGATGATCATGTGCTAAACATAATGTTCTCTCCTGGGCTGGTGGTTTCTCTCGATGCAGAGAAGGCATTTGACAACCTACACTGGGACTATATGTGACATGTACTTGCCCGATTTGGGTTTCAAGATGAAATTTGTAAAGCAGTTCTAGTCCTAAGAGATTGATTCTTGGACAGTGTGTTTCTATCTAACAAATTTGAGATTACTAATGGCACCAAGCAGGGGTGACACTTTTCCCCACTTATTTCTATCCTTGCAATTGAACCATTAGCTGAAATTAAACTTCACCAAACTTTCGAGAGTATACATTTTCAGAAGATATTCACACAAATTATGTTTATTTGCTGATGACGTGTTAGTATTCATTACTGATCCGGAGACCTAGCTGCCATTTTGCATGTTAGAACAATACAGCAACAAGTTACATACCGCAAAATCTGACACTCTCCCAATTAATATTTCTATGGAAATACTGATATAACTCTGAAATAAATTTAATTACACTTGGAAACTTCTTACCTATCCTATCTAGAAATTAAATTATAGGATATACTTGATTTAAAATTTTCACTTTTGACACTGCAACTTACCAAAACGTTCGAAATCATGGATGTGCTATAAGGTCTCCTGGTTAGGCAGACTAGCAGCCTTCAAAGTCATGCTGCTTCCTAAGGTGATGTACCTCTTTCGCAAGATATCCTTTCTTATGCAAAGAAAACTCCTATACAAACTCCATTGGATTATGAGTTCACACATTTGGAAAAACATCCCCTCGTTTATGGCTCATAAAAGAATCACCCTTAACAGAACAATTGGGAGGCCTTGCTAAAGCTTAGTATTTATTAGAAAACATGCCTATTATGACAGTTGAGTGACTGGTCTCTTCCATCGTACCAGAAATTGTGGGTTGACGTAACGAAGGCCCTTAACCTATACTTACGTATTTACTATAGATACCTAAATACTAGAGACCACCTAACGATACCCACTTTAACTAAAGATTCCCTAGTAGTATGGGATGATTTATAGAAACAATGACCTAGCTGCTCCTACCAGGAACCTATACCTTTAAGCAGTAGCCAAGCTAATTCTCGATCGTAACCTTTCCCCTGGCTAAAGGTATTGCTACTCTAAACAATTTATTTAATACAGATGGACTTTTATCATTCACATAGTTTAGAGACCTATTCTACCTTCCTTCTCATTACTTTTATAATTACCGCCAAATCAGACATTGGATAATTTTCCTGAACAAACAGCACGTTTGGAAATGTGCTCTATATATGACTTTTTATACCTTTAAATCATACTTTAATTGACTCTATATTTGCAATATAAAAGGTTTGTGAAATGCTTTGCTAATAATAGAATGATTAGTCCAGTATAGGAAATTGTTCTGCACACTGAAGCTCAGAGGTTTTTTTTTATCATTAAGGCCTTGTACACAAAGATAACCATTTACCGCATATTCCTAAAGCCTATTAAAAACACTTAGCTCCCATAAGTCCAAACAATAATGTATGGAGGGACATGTACACACAACCATATTTTGACAAAAGTCCACATTGCATCGATGTATTATTTTTTATTTATTTATAGGGATTTAGATTCCGTAGCGTCGGACAAATCGTACAAATACAGATCAGACATAAGTGATACAGGGAGCAAGATCACAATCAAGATCACAAATAAATGAAAACAGTTACACCTAAAGAGCATGAATGAGTGTGATTAGAAAATTGTAGGAACTCACAGAATGTAACAAAGGGCAAGATGGACAGCAGGCAAACATGAGGCTAAACAGCGAGAGAACGCTGCTCATGAGAACTTACATTCTAGGGGATGTAGACGCATTAATATTAACAAAATATAGTTTAATTCTTCGGGGATGCTCTTTAAGCACATTGAATACAATACTGCATTAAAAGTTTTAGATATGTTAATGAACACATTTCTAGTGTTCATAAAAAGTGAAAACAATGTATAAGGCATTGCCTACACGTTATCATTATCATCATCATTATCATCATCATCATCATTTATTTGTACTGCGTTACAGATTCCGCAGCACCCGACAAGCATTATAAAGCATGTGAAGTAAAACAGAGCAAGCTTAAACGATTACACTAAATCATACAAATTCAACTTAGACATAAAGCAACATAGGATAGGTACACATGAGGTAGCCAAAGAAGGTTAGACAGCAGGACTTAAGTGAGAACTTAGGGGTATATTTACTAAACTGCGGGTTTGAAAAAGTTGAGATGTTACCCCTAGCAACCAATCAGAGTCTAGCTGTCATTTTGTAGAATGTACTAAATAAATGAGAACTAGAATATGATTGGTTGCTATAGTCAACATCTCCACTTTTTCAAATGTGCAGTTTAGTAAATATACCCCTTAGAGTCTAGAGGGAGGGGGAACCGAGGCAAAAGGAGCAAGTAGAGAGTGGGAGCAAGGGGGAGACAGAGAGTAGTTTAGATAGGGTGGGAGTGACCTAGATAAATAGATGGGTTTTGAGGGAGCACTTAAAAGAACACTTTAATTAATATTTTTTAATGCATGAGTGTAGAAAACCTAATTGCTCAACTAAACATTGTTCAATGCCATCTTCCATAACCAGACTGTCCAACAGACAAGGAACAGATTATACACCGATGAGTGCAACACACAACGGTAAAGTGCAAAGATAAAATGTTAACAATATATTTCATTACTTTATATTTTTTTTTGCTTGTGGAAAGCATTTCAGAAATTGACCCAAATTAAATTAACTTAAAAGCTTTTCACCAAGGTCACATAAATTAATACTTAATCAGTATGTATACAAAACAAATGTATTTTGGAATTTTTCACAGAGAATGACTAGGCTACTTCTCACTAAAGTATTCAAGGGGGGAAAAAAAAACGTAGCTTGCCTGGAGCACGGGCCAGATGCTTTTTCCTCCAGATTTCCTCCATCAAAGCGTCTGCTGGTTCGAAAATAAAATCCACAGCAATAATGAAACATATTAAAATGCATGCAAAGTCTTGAGGGCTTATAATATGCTAAAAAACTGGCAATACATGTTTACATCCATATATCAAGTTGGATGTGCTGAAAAGATTTAAAGTGTAAAATATGCAAATATGTGTCATATTGTCACACTTGGTCTCTCTAATGGAACTCCCTTTCATCTCAAGTCTCCTTAATTTCATGAATATTGCATGCTTCTCGCACCTTATACTACTGCTGTTGCTGGGCTGGAAGGATTATGAAAATATGCCAAGTCTTGCTTTCATCCAATACAAATTTTACATTCTAAATAGCGGGTTTTCTTCTATAAAATACAATTAATAGTTATTCACTTCTCACAAAACAAGCAGTTACAAAGCATTGTTTAATGAAAATATTTCAGCTTTTTCCTTGCTAGAGGCAAGGAGGATTGTTATTAATATTTTATTTCTGACAGTGTAAACACATAATCCTTGGTGAATCTCATTATTCTTGTGTCTGTAAAAGAGGATTGGCAATTGTTAATTATTCTAAATTTTCAATGAATACGGCATGAGTGATACACATGCTTTTATTTTTCATGGCAAATTTAAATAGTAGAATTGATTTTAGTGTATGGATAGATAGATAGATAGATAGATAGATAGATAGATAGATAGATAGATAGATTAGATTACATAAATGATAGTTACACATGTATACTAATATTGAACATTTATATATAGTATTTCCAGTAGGATACATTTTTTTACAGAAATTTTCCATAGTTATTAGTGAAACAAAAAACAGAGAAGAAATAAGTCAGCAATCAGTTAATCCTATATTATATTACCGTGTCAGTGGTAACATGTATAATAAGTGTTTAAGAGAGAGCTGCCTATTGTTGTGTTGGCAGCTGTCTATTTAACGCCTTTTTGGGTGTGGCTTACAAGTCATCCTTTGTTATATGGAAGCCCTTATACCTGAGAGGTGATTGCAAGAAATTATAAATGCATTTTATGGTGTGTGAAACATATATGTCAGTGTAGGACCTGCATACTAAGAGGTACCCGTGATTCAGGTTAAAATGTTTTGATCAAATTAAGAAGTATTACCCCATGTTTTCAATTTGCCAGATAAACACAAATATGCAGTGTGAAGGACAAGCTCCAACAATACATGTCTTTATAGGTGAAAGTGAACGTGCACAGTAAGAAAAGCTAGATTCCACCATACTTCAGAGTGTCTCTCCCAAGTTGATAGATGAAGCACACTTTTTCCAGCCATGTATCCTATGACAGATGCAATGGATGACTTTATAGTTTTGAGTGTAGAGGTAAGAAAAAGTACAAAATATTATCTAATATATAAAAGAGAAAATTTTTCCTTTTGTACTTCTGTCTGTCTTTCTATACAAATCCACATTTTTCAAGCGAAGATCATGAAATTTTGCATACGAGTGTATTAAAACATGACGGAGGCAACTAAAAAAAATTGAAATTGAAATTCATTACGGGGTGGGGGTGGCGAGGGGGGTAACACCTAAAAATCATCGACAACGACCATAACACTGGAATGTCTGGAACAATTTACACCAAACCTGGTACACATATGACTTACAGTCTAACAACAAATATTGTGGGGGCAAGACACCCCTAGCACTCCTAAGGGTGGGGGTGGCGAGGGGTGTAACACCTAAAAATCATTGAAAACGACCATAACTCTGGAATGTCTGGAACAATTTACACCAAACCTGGTACACATATGACTTACAGTCTGACAACAAATATTGTGGGGTCAAGACACCCCTAGCACTCCTAAGGGTGGGGGTGGCGAGGGGGGTAACACCTAAAAATCATTGAAAACGACCATAACTCTAGAATGTCTGGAACAATTTACACCAAACCTGGTACACATATGACTTACAGTCTGACAACAAATATTGTGGGGGCAAGACACCCCTAGCACTCCAAAGGGTGGGGGTGGCGAGGGGGGTAACACCTAAAAATCATCGAAAACGACCATAACTCTGGAATGTCTGGAACAATTTACACCAAACCTGGTACACATATGACTTACAGTCTGACAACAAATATTGTGGGGTCAAGACACCCCTAGCACTCCTAAGGGTGGGGGTGGCGAGGGGGGTAACACCTAAAAATCATTGAAAACGACCATAACTCTAGAATGTCTGGAACAATTTACACCAAACCTGGTACACATATGACTTACAGTCTGACAACAAATATTGTGGGGGCAAGACACCCCTAGCACTCCTAAGGGTGGGGGTGGCGAGGGGGGTAACACCTAAAAATCATCGAAAACGACCATAACTCTGGAATGTCTGGAACAATTTACACCAAACCTGGTACACATATGACTTACAGTCTGACAACAAATATTGTGGGTGCAAGACACCCCTAGCACTCCTAAGGGTGGGGGTGGCGAGGGGGGTAACACCTAAAAATCATCGAAACTGACCATAACTCTGGAATGTCTGGAACAATTTACACCAAACCTGGTACACATATGACTTACAGTCTGACAACAAATATTGTGGGGGCAAGACACCCCTAGCACTCCTAAGGGTGGGGGTGGCGAGGGGGGTAACACCTAAAAATCATCGAAAACGACCATAACTCTAGAATGTCTGGAACAATTTACACCAAACCTAGTACACATATGACTTACAGTCTGACAACAAATATTGTGGGGCCAAGACATCCCTAGCACTCCTAAGGGTGGGGGTGGCGAGGGGGGTAACACCTAAAAATCATTGAAAACGACCATAACTCTGGAATGTCTGGAACAATTTACACCAAACCTGGTACACATATGACTTACAGTCTGACAACAAATATTGTGGGTGCAAGACACCCCTAGCACTCCTAAGGGTGGGGGTGGCGAGGGGGGTAACACCTAAAAATCATCGAAACTGACCATAACTCTGGAATATCTGGAACAATTTACACCAAACCTGGTACACATATGACTTACAGTCTGACAACAAATATTGTGGGGGCAAGACATCCCTAGCACTCCTAAGGGTGGGGGTGGCGAGGGGGGTAACACCTAAAAATCATTGAAAACGACCATAACTCTAGAATGTCTGGAACAATTCACACCAAACCTAGTACACATATGACTTACAGTCTGACAACAAATATTTTGGGGGCAAGACACCCCTAGCACTCCTAAGGGTGGGGGTGGCGAGGGGGGTAACACCTAAAAATCATCGAAAACGACCATAACTCTGGAATGTCTGGAACAATTTACACCAAACCTGGTACACATATGACTTACAGTCTGACAACAAATATTGTGGGGGCAAGACACTCCTAGCACTTCTAAGGGTGGGGGTGGTGAGAGGGGTAACACCTAAAAATCATCGAAAACGACCATAACTCTGGAATGTCTGTAACAATTTACACCAAACCTGGTACACATATGACTTACAGTCTGACAACAAATATTGTGGGGGCAAGACACCCCTAGCACTCCTAAGGGTGGGGGTGGCGAGGGGGGTAACACCTAAAAATCATTGAAAACGACCATAACTCTGGAATGTCTGGAACAATTTCCACCAAGCCTGGTACACATATGACTTACAGTCTGACAACAAATATTGTGGGGGCAAGACACCCCTAGCACTCCTAAGGGTGGGGGTGGCGAGGGGGTAACACCTAAAAATCATCGAAAACGACCATAACTCTGGAATGTCTGGAACAATTTACACCAAACTTGGTACACATATGACTTACAGTCTGACAACAAATATTGTGGGGCCAAGACATCCCTAGCACTCCTAAGGGTGGGGGTGGCGAGGGGGGTAACACCTAAAAATCATTGAAAACGACCATAACTCTGGAATGTCTGGAACAATTTACACCAAACCTGGTACACATATGACTTACAGTCTGACAACAAATATTGTGGGGGCAAGACACCCCTAGCACTCCTAAGGGTGGGGGTGGCGAGGGGGGTAACACCTAAAAATCATTGAAAACGACCATAACTCTGGAATGTCTGGAACAATTTACACCAAACCTGGTACACATATGACTTACAGTCTGACAACAAATATTGTGGGGGCAAGACACCCCTAGCACTCCTAAGGGTGGGGGTGGCGAGGTGGGTAACACCTAAAAATCATCGAAAACGACCATAACTCTGGAATGTCTGGAAAAATTTACACCAAACCTGTTGCACATATGACTTATAGTCTTACAACAAATATTGTGGGGGCAAGACACCCCTAGTACTCCTAAGGGTGGGGGTGGCGAGGGGGGTAACACCTAAAAATCATCGAAAAACGACCATAACTCTGAAATGTCTGGAACAATTTACAGCAAACCTGGTACACATATGACTTACAGTCTGACAACAAATATTGTGGGGGCAAGACACCCCTAGCACTCCTAAGGGTGGGGGTGGCGAGGGGGGTAACACCTAAAATTCATCGAAAACGACCATAACTCTGGAATGTCTGGAACAATTTACACCAAACCTGGTACACATATGACTTACAGTCTGACAACAAATATTGTGGGGGCAAGACACTCCTAGCACTTCTAAGGGTGGGGGTGGTGAGAGGGGTAACACCTAAAAATCATCGAAAACGACCATAACTCTGGAATGTCTGTAACAATTTACACCAAACCTGGTACACATATGACTTACAGTCTGACAACAAATATTGTGGGGGCAAGACACCCCTAGCACTCCTAAGGGCGGGGGTGGCGAGGGGGGTAACACCTAAAAATCATCGAAAACGACCATAACTCTGGAATGTCTGGAACAATTTACACCAAACCTGGTACACATATGACTTACAGTCTGACAACAAATATTGTGGGTGCAAGACACCCCTAGCACTCCTAAGGGTGGGGGTGGCGAGGGGGGTAACACCTAAAAATCATCGAAAACGACCATAACTCTGGAATGTCTGGAACAATGTCTTGGAAGAAGTTCCAAAAAAAAGGGGAAATATATTTTTTTTGGATGCACCCGGAGGAACAGGTAAGATGTTTCTCATCAAGTTGTTACTTGCTAAAATTCGAGTACATTCCAAGATAGCTATTGCTGTGGCCTTTTCTGGAATTGCTGCAACTTTGCTCCCTGGTGGAAGAACAGCACATTCAGCTTTCAAGTTACCGCTTAATCTGGCCTGAAGTGAAACTCCCGTCTGCAATATCCCTAAACGAACAGAAAAAGCTCATATTCTGCAGGAATGTCAGGTCATTGTATGGGATGAATGCACCATGTCACACAAAAATGCTTTACATGCCCTCAATCAAACACTTCAATTTTTAAGAGGCAATGATTTACTAATGGGTGGAGTCACTGTTGTATTGGCTGGAGATTTTCGACAAACATTGCCGGTCATTCCAAAAGGAACAATGGCGGATGAAATTAATGCATGCCTTAAATCATCACATCTTTGGAGGCATGTTCGCACTTTGCGACTAACCAAAAATATGAGAGTTTCTCTGCATGGCAACACAATGGACGGTCAGTTTGCTGATCATTTGTTAAATATTGGGAATGGTTTAATGCCGCTTCATCCAGTAACTGGTCTCTTCAAACTCAGAGAAACACTTTGTAACACAGTTGTGTCTGTTGAAGAACTCAAGGCAAAAGTATTTCCAAATATTCAACAACATTTTACAGAGCATAAGTGGCTTTGCGAACGTGCGATTCTTGCACCAAAAAATAATTGTGTAAACAACATCAACTTAAAGATTCAAGAAGAGTTGCCTGGAGAAGCCATATTATACAAATCAATAGATACCGTTGTTGAAGAAAATGAGGCTGTGCACTATCCTACTGAATTTTTAAACTCTTTAGAACCTCCCGGAATACCACCGCATAACCTGGTACTGAAGATTGGATCACCCATTATGCTTCTCAGAAATTTAAATCCTCCAAGACTTTGTAACGGTACAAGATTAGTAGTCCAAAAGCTTCATTCTCATGTCATTGAAGCAACTATACCTCTCATTCCATCTGATATGCCATTTCAATTTAAGCGTCTACAATTTCCAGTTCGTTTAGCTTTTGCCATGTCTATCAATAAGGCCCAAGGATGATTTTTACATGTAGCTGGAGTCAACTTGGAATCACCTTGCTTTTCACATGGACAGTTTTACGTTGTGTGCTCAAGAGTTGGATCACCAAGAAATTTGTATGTATTTGCCCCAAATGAAGAAACGAGAAATATAGTTTATCAAGCTGTTTTGAAGTAATTGTTTATCGGTTCGTTCCATCATATACAGTTCAAATACAGTTTGACATTTTCACTTTTCACCTTCTACTGGTCCAATTTTAACATGATATTTACATGTATGTTTAATATTTAGATTGCTTTTTGTAAATAAACATTCTTTAAATCCTGGACAACGCCGGGTATTCTGCTAGTATATATATATATATAAATATATATACATTGATCAACCACAACGTTAAGACTACTGACAAGTGAAGGAATAACATTAATTATCTCATTACAATAACACCTTCCAAGAGGTAGGATACATTAGACAGTAAGTGAACAATCAGTTCTTGTTGTTGATGTATTGGAAGCAGGAAAATGGGCAAGAGTAAGGATCTGAGCGACTTTGACAAGGGCAAAATTGTGATGGGTAGATGACTGGGTCAGAGAATCTTCAAAACGGCAGGTCTTGTGGAGTGTTCCCGGTATGCAGTGGTTAGTATAAAAAATTGGTCCAAGGATGGACAACTGGTGAAGTGGCAAAAAGATCATGAGTGCCCAAGACTCATTGTTGCATGTGGGGATTGAAGACTAGCCCATCTGGTCCAATCCCACAGAAGAGCATCTGTAGCAAAAATTGCTGAAATAGTTAATGCTGGCCATGATAGAAAGGTGTCAGAGCATACAATGCATTGCAGCTTGCTGTATATGTGTCATGACTGTCAAAAAGAGGTAAGTTGGACCCAAGTACTAACCATGATTGACACTGGCAGACCAGAGCAGCGGAGTCTAGTGATTTCCCTGATATTCATCAAGAACCGCCGCAATACAGGATGTGCTTGCTGCCAAGAACTCACAGGTCGCGGTCCACTGGACTGCCTCAGGATGTAGTACTGCAGACAGAAGAGGTGGCTGCAGGAGTGGGTGTACAGAGGTATTTACGGAGGGTCATATAAACTAAGTACAAAACACGTCAAGGCAGGACAATGGAGGAATCAGATGTGGAGTCACGAGATATTAGTCAGCGCGTAGTCAGATAGGCAGAGGTTCAGTACACTGGATATCAGGCAGAAACTCACAGGGAGCGAAAGCTGGAGAGCACACACCAGGAGTGGCACCAAGAGTCAGATGCACAGCAAAAAAGTTGCTCTGACACTGAAGAGTGTCAGCTCAGTTTATGAAGCCGGCTAGATTTGAAAAGACCATCCAGACAGCTAGCCACATGATCCGACAAGCAAGTATGGAGCTGGAACTAAGATGAGTAAGATCGTGACAGTATGGAGCTGCTATCCACAGATCGGACAGAGTGCCCATGCTGACCCCTTTCTACCGCTGAAAAAGTGTCTACAATGAGCACATGAGTACCAGAACTGGTCCATGAAACAATGGAAGAAGATGGCCTGTTCTGATGAATTGTTTTCTTTTACATAATTATAACAGCCGAGTGCGTGTGTGTCATTTAGCTGGGTAAGAGATGGCACCAAGATGCACTACTAGAAGAAGACAAGGCAGTTGAGGCAGTGTTATTCTCTTGATAATGTTCTGCTGGTAAACCTTGGGTCACCTATATAAACATTACTGCAGACCAAGTACACCCCTTCATGGCAACGGTATTCCCTGATGGCAGTGGCTTCATTCAGCAGGAATGTGTGTATGTTTGTGTGTGTGTGTGTCTATATATGCACCTATACATCTATCTATTTATGACTTTCCTGAAACCTATATTAGATGACATAGACAGGAGATATTGCTTGAATGCCCTGGTGACTTAAACTCAATGGAGATATCCTAAATCATATCATATATAATGAATTACTTCAATGTAAATATTAATAATTGGAGGGGAAGAAAGATAATTATTGTGTATACAGTACATACATGTGTGTGTATAGAAACACTAATAAATGACTTTCCTGGCTGAGTAGCTGATTTCAATCCGGACCTCATTTCCTTTGCAAGCACGTTCTACAGAGTTTGAAGCCAGCAGAAATCACCTGGATGCAACAAACAAGCAAACAAACTTTCCAAAGTCTTTCATGGAGCACTACCTTCAAAAGGAAAGACAGTTTTAATGGATTCTGCATGCTGCTTGCCAGAATTAAATGTTGTGGGTGAACTATTTTGTAAATTAACATTTTTGTCCACATTGCCAGATAAAATAGCCAAATAAAGCTCTTTGCTGAATATTTTCTTTAAATGTGTCCTTCAAATATTTCCTTAGCAGTGCTCCTTTGCTGAATTTACGGAGTTTTTGAAGTTTAAGATAAAATAAGTTCTGCTTTCCAGTGGCGTAAAACAATATGGGCTCTGTTTACTTATTTCATTTTATTCTGAAGGAAAATAATAATAAAAAGAAATGCTATCACATTTTGTACATTAACAGAGTAAATAATACAATAATAGTAAATAGATTTTAAAAAAATTACAGCACTTACTATACACAGAACATCACTGCAATTAAATTTAATTACTTAATCATTATTTTTACAAATTTGGAAGAATTATGAAAATGCTCTATGCAGTAAATTATCATTGATTATTCATATAGCATAGACATTCTCTATAGTGCAGTAAAAAACATTGTATTCGATTCCTGCCCCCATGGAGCTTAGAATCGAAATTCTCTACCACAGATCCACAAACCCGCACACATCATTTTAGTCAGCACTAATTAACCTAGCAGCACACGTGGATCATAATTAAATTACATGTTGTGGCTGAATGCCTTCCTTGTGGCACACCTATCATGCTGTTCATCTTGATTCGCACAGCGCTAGACAAGGTACACAACTGAATGGGCAGGTTGTGTGTTGTGCATGTCCGAAATATGCTCTCTATATGGATATATTTGAAGCATAGGAATTAATGAAAGCATCCAAAGGAATCCAATGTGAATAGATGCCGAACATACAAACTCCAAACAGATAGCATCCTAGTCAGAAACTAAATCAAGGACTCTAGACTATATCTAGAACTGTTAAGTATATATATTTAGCTAAATACATTCATTGGTCCTGAGTCATTAAGGGAAATAAGGCAAAACAGGAGTAAATGTTCTTTAGGACAAACCATGTTACAAAAAAAAGGGGTGCAAATTAGTTTATTATTTTGCACATAAGTTAAACACTTTTTCATGTAGCACACAAATTTGTGATAGCTTATTTGTACACTGATTTTTTTATTTCAATAAAGTATTTTTTAATTGAGATTTTTTGGTTACATCATATAAATAACATATCAGACATCCTATCTAATTAACACCTATCTCTACATATGTCGCCATAAACATCATACAGTGATACATTTATATTATCATATATTATTTTATATTATTGTATATTTTATATAGATAGATAGATAGATAGATAGATAGATAGATAGATAGATAGATATAGATATATATTTGCATTATTAATATTTGATAACTTTTACAAATTGCACTTCAGGTCAAATCTATTGAAGCTGCACAGGGATAAGTGTTAACTACCCATCCAGTCATTCCCCAAGCCCACCATATCATCCCGATGAGGGTGGATAACATACCTTGATTCATACCAGTGGTGCCATATCTTATAGTATTTATGCTTGGCTTTCCTACTTTCATACATGAAACTCACATTCCTCCAGACTTCAGTAACTATATTGATCCAGTGAGGTACACTAGATGGTTCAGTCGCCACTAGCTATAATAAACATAGCCAGGGAGGCTAAGATAAATATATATTTGAAGAGTGGGTTGCTCAAATTCTTTTCAAGTGTAGTGCCAAACAGACAGATCTTAGGGCACAACGAAGGGGTCACAGGTAGTGTGGAAGAGATGCAGTTTCATATTTGGATCCAAAGGGATTGGACAACTGGGCATGACCATAAAAGATGCCAAAAAGTGCCCTCAGGGTCACCACACTTGGGGCACTCCGCAGATGTGCACAGTCTCATCATATGCATCCTGGATGGTGTTAAGTATACTCTGTGTACTATGTAAAAATGGATCTGTTGAAACCTAAGACAAGAGGTGGTATGTCTGGTACTTCCTACCACCACATTCCACTCTTCGTCAGAGAGAACCCCCAGCTCGGCCTCCCTTTTTATTCTGAGCAGATCTGGTCCTCCCGGGGAAACCTGAGGCAACAATAAGTCATAAAGCACGGAAATAGTCTTATAGCCAGACTAATACATTTTTAACCGGATAATCTGATATCTGAAGCAAACCCCCTGGAAACTGGCCATTCAGGGCATGTCTCCGCTGCAGATACTGGAAGAATTTGTTGTGGGTAACTGGAAGGCAGCTCTCAATTGTTTATATTTAGGTAATTGACTGTCTATATATATTTGAACAATAGTGTAAATTCCTGCTCCCTTCCAGAGCACTGAACCTTCCAACCCCATCAGCTTCCCGAAACCAGTATTGAACCACAATGGAGTGTCTGGGTCCATTCACTGAAATTTAAAGTTGTCCTACCCCAACTATAAATCTGTCCCCACATTTTAAATTGACCACACCCCCCCTCCAATGCAACATGGTTTTGCCAACGGGCAAAGTTACTCTTTTTTTTTGCTTTACTTTCCTTAATGAATCAGGCCTAGCGTGATTTTGATACCATCCCTTTGCAGAAAGCTGACATGTGTAGCACCAAAAAGTAAACTAAGATAAAGGTACACACTTTACAAAAACATGGTCACTGATTATAAATATATATGGCACATTTTATTTGATGATATAGTTATAAACTTACCCAGACATAAGCAGGGTGGATTGTTATTCTGATTAATTTACACATACCAGGAAGACCTTTAGTCAGAAACATATTAACCTAGCAGAACAGATGGAGCACATTAAAATTCCATAATTGGCATGAACAAATGCTTTCCACACAACACATCTATCAAGCTATTTACTTATATTTGTACCACTTCAGTAATGGCAGTTAATGGAAGGTTAGTGTTGTGTAAGTATACAAATTATACGTGAAATATATGTATTCATTTTGACCATTGGAAGAAGTCAAAACACCCAGAAGAAACCAAAGTGTACAGATGGAGAACATATAGCGCAGATAGCATTCTTTGTAGCATTTATCTAAACTCAAACCCAAAACCCCAGCTCTGCACTGCGCCAACATGTTGTCTTATGTACTAATGAGCTAAAAAAATGCTACTATAATTCTTGAAGTGTACTACCATAATTATTGATGGACACAATATGCGTCCATCATCTTCTCTAACCCATCCATTTGTTGAAAACTGATATGTCTAGAAACAGAGCATCTCTGAATGAGTATCTGAGTATGTGGTTCCAATGTCCAAGTTATTGGAATAACTACTGAGTAAAAAATAAAAAATTGAAAAGGTGACTCAATTTGGATCAAATAATCATGTGTGGGTATAAATCCCCCTCTTTTGGAGTGTTCAGACAATAATTTGCATATTTAACAAATATATACAGTTAACATAGGAACATATACAGCTATAATTACTAATACCGACAAAACATTTGAGTTAAAGTAGACATCATTGACCTTACTGAGTAAACAACCATTTAGAGCAAATCAAACATAGTTGTTTTGTCCTCTTAGCAGAAATACAAATATAACAAATACATAACACAGTATTAAACTATAGAAACCAAGGGGTGATATTACTCAATTTCAAGAAAATCAACATCCTATTTCCTAGAAGAGTTTTACTTTAGCATGACTATGCTGCCCCACATTACCGACTGGGTCAATCCCATAGTTGCCTACACTCTCAGAGTGCCTGGCGGGAGAATCCCACATTTTGGGGAGTTCTCCTAGATTTCCATGAGATTAAGCCACCCTTCCGGATCCTGCACTACAATTTTCAAAAGTGGGCAGAGCTGGGGCGGGGCGGCACGGCCTTTCATTCCTTGCTGTGTGATGATGCAAATTGTCTCATTGTGCATTGGGGGAGAGGGAGAAGGCCATGATGATGCAAATCAATTCACATTGTTGTATCCCTCGCATTTCCCAGATGGGGGGTTCAAAAATTATAGATAATTCTTTCTGCTAATGCTCGGTGCTAACTTATTCACATAAGTCACTCCTGTGTTAAAAATTAGGTGTATCCATTCATACAGTTGTAACTATGTCTACATGTAGCAAGTGGCTGGAATAAAACTGCATCACTGTTGAAAGTGGCAACACACTAGAGTCATAACTTACTGATGTTTTCTCAATGAGCTCTATCAACATTCGGAAAGTGGTGGTGGAATGCATAAAGATGATAAAATACACACAGGTTGAGTTCGGCTCCACTTGGCAGCACGGTATTTACGGAGTAATGTCACTGCAGAGGCATTTCACGCATACTGAGCTCAACGTGCGTTGCATTTTAAATGCATGTAACTCATCTCTGCACACTCCCAAACTCAACAAAACACGGATCGTTATATACGTTGCTTGCTGACTTCGATAGTAACAGCATGTTGCTAACGGTAATATACATTGCTTGCTGACTTGGATAGTAACAGCATTTTGTTAACGTTAACAATGGCATACCGGGTCACTGCGCCTGCCTTGGTAAGTTATGCATCCCCTGTGTACTTTAGAGTATACTATGCATTTGAATTGGAAGCCTGTTAGAAATAAGAACATTGCCGCTTAAGAGCTCACTTTGCAGGAGAGCTCATAGGAGCTAGTTTATGATTGTCTACCCTTGTTTTTTATTTTGCAAAGTGTCACGGGCACTAGGAGTCTTGCCCAGGAATTCACCAGATGACTGGGCTTACCAGAATAGTGAAGTTCACACAACGGTCCTCTGGTAGTGGGGTGACTAGCGGAACAGATATCACAGCAGATGGAGAGAGAATGCCAATAAATAATAGGAAAGTCAGTGACTTGCAGCAATCTTTGGTCAATGAATCAGCGACTAGCTGATATAGTGGAAAGGCAGATTTGAACACGGAGATCAGGATGGACGTGAGTAGATGCAGGGAGGTAGCAGGGAAGTCAGTGGTCTGCGTACAGCAAGTTGTACCACTGCTTATGGTGAAGAGACTTGTCCAGGTGCAGGTAGGTAGCGGGGAAGTCAGTGGTCTGCGTACAACAAGTTGTACCACTGCTTATGGTGAGAAGACTTGTCCAGGTGCAGGTAGGTAGTGGGGAAGTCAGTGGTCTGCGTATAGCAAGTTGTACCACTGCTTATGGTGAGAAGACTTGTCCAGGTGCAGGTAGGTAGCGGGGAAGTCAGTGGTCTGCGTATAGCAAGTTGTACCACTGCTTAATAGGTGAGGATGAGTACAAGTGTTGATGAGTGGAAGCATACAAAGATAATAGGATGCAGACACTGAGAGCAGAGAGGAACTTGATCCCAATAGGTATGCAGCGTATCCAACAAAGTCTATATAATGGTATGTGTGGCGCTGCTTGGTAGAGACTTGCTCAGCACAGATATGCAGGCCAATAATGGATAGTCAATCACAGTTATGCATGTAACGACTGAGTAGTACGGTTAATTCCAAACAGGTATGCAGCGTAACAATAACAGTCTATAGCGGGTATGGATACCGCTGCTGAGCGTGGAAACTTGTCATAGCGGATATGCAGAGTAAACGTAGAAAGTCAATAACAGATAGGCATACCGCTATTCAGTAGAACAGTCTGTCCACAGGGAGATGCAGGAACTGCAGAGATGCTGGACGGCAGAGACGAGAGTAGGAACCACAGGTGAGTAGATCCGGTAATCAGAGTCCAGCTGAAGACACAGTCAGGAAACAGGAGACTGTAGCAGGCATGGAAACCAGCGATGAGTAGCACAGGGAATCCACAGAAACTGAAGACACTAGTAGTACACAGGAGATAGTAGCGGGTATGGAAACCAGCGATGAGTAGATCAGGAATCAGCAGGAAACTGAAGACACTAGTAGAACACAGGGGACACCTTCAGAGACTCACAGGGAATGAGACTCCAAGATCAGGCAATGAGGTAATGCACACAGGTGCCTTAAATAGGGAGTTGCCTGATCAACCAATTTGGATTAAAAGCAACAGTCACAAGAGTTCTTGGGAGCTGCGCATGCGCAGACCATCAGGATGGCGGACGGCGCGGTTCAGGATAGGTGCCGGCAGGAAGGCTAGGGAGCCACGCACCAGCGCAGAGGCACTCACGGTCCGGTGAGTGACACAAAGAATCCAGGGATGTCAGATTAAATAACTTTATTGTAGGTGTGCAATAAAGATATAAAATGAGGGTTGGGTAGTGGTGTTTTTAGTTTAAATTGAAATCTTTTTACTCTTGTGTCTATGTTGTTTTTGTTTTACTTAGGTGAACTATAGGCACCAGCATTCTCTGGATGTCACTTGTGATTCCCAAAGTTCAAGCATGCACTGGCAGCCAAGGGTATTCTGGTACTTACAGCAATACAAGTGCCAGCATGACCAGACACTTAATGGCAGCCTGGCCATCCTGGGACCTCTACTGCACCAGGGATAAAATGCATTTTTACATTAATTAAATCTCTAGTACCCCACACCCACCCCTCAGGGGTTTGGGAAGAGTCCTAGTGCTATCAGCATGGGGCTGGGTACACCTGGGGGGGAGGGGGCACACCAATTTTTAGTTAGAATACCTTAATACACATTTCCTCATTAATGAAATACACACACACAAGATATTTGATCTAAGAAGCAAACATTGTTTTTAAAATCTGAAAAAAGTAATAATTGTGTGATAAAAAGTTTAATATATAAGTAATATTTTTTTGTTTTGCTTTTTCTTTTTCCTATATTGTTTTAGTTTTTTTATCTTCTTTTTCTGACTGAAACAAAATATCTTGGGGTGGGGGACGTGACTGCGGGATGATGGTCAATGGTGCTTTATTTTTTTGATGCCATCATCAGTTCTTCATCAGATGGAAAAAAGAAAACAAAAATTGATCAAATTGCACTCTTACTACATCCAAAAACCATATGCTAGCTCTATGGTTGTACTTTATTCACACATTTTGCAAGCTCAGTAGAGTTCATAAATGGTACATTACTAAAAATTGGGCCAAAAGTTCATGTTATGTTGGACACAGTAGTATTCAGAAGTATTTTATTTTTTGGAGGAACACATAATATATATATATATATATATATATATATATATATATATATATATATATATATATATATATATATATCTACTATATAAAAGCCTAGTGGCGTGTGTCTGTGTGTGAAAAAAAAACTCAGAAAGGGCTGAAATTTGCTGCAGTGCCACCTGCTGGGCGGAGTTATACACTGACCTACTAAATTCTTAGTGTGTGTGTGGAGAAAAAAAACTCAGAAAGGGCTGAAATTTGGTATTCTAAGATGTTTTTAATTTGTTAATTTAATTTGTTAATTGTTAAAAATGTTTATAAAGATTTTAAAATATATATATATATTTCTTGAAGGAGAAGTGACAGTTGGGAGTGGTTGGTGGTTGCCGTGGGTGACAGAGCGAGAGGAGTGTGATACTCAGGACCGCTGAGAGAGATCCCTGTGTCTGGATAGACATCTGGATAGATGTGGCGATAAAGATGAAGGATGAGGTGATGGAGAAAAATGATGAGGTGGTGACATGTGAACAAAACCACGTTAAAAAAGGGCGCTTACGTCGGGAAGTAACGCTCTTCCCCTGAGGAGGCCTGGCCTAGCCCCAAATGCATGACAAGTACCTTTTTAACACCTTAAGTAGCTTGATTTGACTAGAATGCATGAGTATCATGAACGGGTTAACTTGTGTATATATATATATATATATATATATATATATATATATATATATATTGTGTGTGTGTGTGTGTGTGGTTTCCTCCTCAATTTATTAGGTCCATGATGATAGACCTCTCTGGAATTCTAAGCTGTGGCCCTGTCAAGGGTAAATAACTTTTATGTCACATATCCGTACTTTTATTCTGGCAAAGCAATATTTTACGTTTACTACATTAAAAAAACTTACTGTATTCAACAAGCAAATGTGGCTCCTCCTCTGCCTGTTGGTTAGGTGGTGGGGTAAATGGCAAAGACGAAAATGTATAAATTTGGTCCCCATCCTCTTGCAAATATGCATCAGGATAAACTTTCTTATTGCATGGAGGAAAAATAATGCCTGATTGCACATGCAACACATAAATAATGGATAGCTATTATTTTACACTGCAATTTAGAATTGAGCTAGGATGCACCCACTTCCTATCTATAAATCTGTCTGTCACATTTAAATGTGATCCCTGTGCAGAACTACATGGTTTTGCCAGGGTGCATCATTGCAATTTCTAGTTGGAATTACTCTAAAATACTCTAAAATACTCTAAAATACTCTAACTAAGAGCCTGCTGCTGTAAATAAATAATACTGTTCTCATTTCCCCATAAAAAAAAACATTTTCAAAGCTATTTGTGAATTTCGCACCCATTGCTGCCCTGGTCAATTTTAATTGTGTTCTAAAGAATTTTTTTGCAAAAGAAATTTCATCGGAATTGCACCAATTAATTCAACAACATTTTCTACTGCTTCTAATCTATGCATGTAGGAAATTCAGAAGATCCCATCCATAGTACCTAATAACATATCTTCAGTCCAACTAAAATCCTTCAAAACACAAAGAATTTCAGATATATTTCCAAGATAAGATGGTAAATTAAATGGTAAAACATATCTGAATGCAACATGGTTTAAGTATTGTCTTGCAACAAGAAAGTAAACTTTTAGTCTAAATCACAGTTTTAACAGAAATGCTGTAACACCATGCGTAACAATGCAACAGTTTAAAATATGGAGTGATATATCCTAGAGTTGTCACTACATTAAGGCTAGAATCACTTGGTGATACACATAATTCCAGCCATGTGTTTTATCATTGGTAAACCAAGTAAAGATAAAGTGGAATCACTAAAAACAATTCTCATTGGAAAATATCTTGTACAATTTTGGATCGGTGTGCATTGTTCATGTGGTTTTATCCTTATTTTATCAATTGTTTCCATTTTCTTACAAGTTCAATATACCTCCTCCAGTTTCCAATGTATCCTTATTATCCCTACCATTAATTTCTATAGCACCAATTATATTAAGCAGCGCTAAACAAACAATATGTAACCATTGAAACCACTTTCCCATTAGAGCTTACCATCTAAATTCCATACCACACACATACAGACAAACTGTTCATTATTTCATTATATGCTTCAGTCATTGATGTACCTAGAGTCTCAATTGCTTGTTGTAAATTATTTTCTTTACTTTCTGTTTGTATCTTATAGGTAAGGTTTTTTTAGCAGTAAACTGATAACAGATGAGATGTGTCGTTAAGAAGCAAGGGTTAAAGCTCTGATGAAACAACCTTCAACTTTTGCTTTTCTTTAATGTTCAGTGCAATGGTTAACAAGCTGAATATTTCACAAAACCGTTTTGACAGATTTGCTCATCTCTAATGTAGAATTAATTTGTAGTAATTAAATGTATCTTATAATAGAAGCAGAAACAGAACATAAAATCACACAATTCTAGGAAAAACTAAGAGAAGAACTAATTAAAAACATAAACACGTGTGTAGGTGAAGGTGCACAACAAGTGCACACCTACACCCAATTAAATTGCCAGACGTCATGAGAAGAATCTAACATAGACTCTATTTGTCATTGATTGTCCAGATGCCAGTAAAATGTTTGATATATTTTATTTTGCCATGCTACATATATCCGAAAGCTACTTCTTTTATTACACCACCCCCTGGCACAATAAGTTACACTGTTGTAGTGGAACAGGCATATCTGTGTTACATCATTGCTGCTTTTTTCCTAGTGCAACACAGTGCACTCACATGATATTTTAATATTGCTTAAGGTTGGTCTTAGTAAACTGTGAACCGCTCGGTTTATCCTTCATTATATCTTCAATTAATCTTAAGAGTGAAGGCACATCATGACCATTTTTATTATTATGTGTTTTAAATCATAATATTCTCTATAGTGGCTGTTAGGTATACTGAGATTGTCTTCAGAAACTGAATATACTGACAGCTTTCAGTAGTGCAATACAGAAAGCTTTATTATAACCATGGTAAACACTGGTAACAGGCAGTGAATATGGAGGTCTAGTGGCAAAGGAACAAGGGCTTGGAAACAGCTTAAGCAAACAATGAATGCAAAACATAAAACAGTTGAAATCCTGGTTCAGGGGTGATAGTAAGCAAACAATAATGAAGTGTAAACAATAATCCTAGGTCATGGCACAGGAACAGACTGGTGGTATAGGAAAACGAGTCTTAAGCACTAAGATATGTCAGGTTGCAGAAAATAGTTTTTGAAAACAACAGATATCTGGGTGAAATAATGCTTGAGTGTTAACAAAAAATAGTCCAGGTACTTAACTTGAATTGAGAGACTGGTTCTAGAAATACCAATTCCAAAGGGAATAGTCCAGGCACTTAGCTTGAAGTAAAGCAGAACACATGAAGCATAATCAGTGAAATAACTAGGAAACATTTATTAACCTGCAAATATGAGCTCGGAGTTGCTCAAAAGCAAGTAACGAGAGATGTAGCAATCCTGGTGTAACAGAGAAAACTGCACTAGAATGTCAGACTTCAGGTCCTCAATCCTAACAGTGACACAATAGATTTCATTGGGATAATTTAACATAAAATATATGTATATGTATTATTTGTATTATATTTACATATATCCCAACTCCGTTATATCCTCCACTCCCCCAATCGGTGCAACCTTATTTCTGTCTTCCCCTTTCTTTTAGGATGTAAGCTCTCAAAGCTCACGAGCAGGGCCCTCTTTCCTTGTGTTCTCCTTCTACTATTTCACCACCCTCTGTACCTCTAGGCCATATTCCCTAGCCCAGTTTTCTTGAGCCCAGGCGTACTTCATGTCGGACATTACCATGACTCTCACTCACTGTCCTGTAAATAACTTGATCTGCATTACCAATGTATCTGTGTATAACTTTTTAATTAGTAAAATAAATTATTATCAATAATAAGAATAATATATAACAAGTCAAACAATATATAACAAAATATCTAGTCATCATTGACATATAAAATATGATGTAGATATGTAATATAGTTGTGTAACACTCCCTTACTCTTGCTAAGGGTGTACATATAAAATTGAGTGTATCACTTGCTTCTTCATTCACAGTGCCTCCACTAAGTCTTTGTATTCTGGGTATATATGGATGTGGATATAAAGACCACCAGGGGTGACTTGAGGACCCCCATGTAACCAAACACACTTACTCACAACTCTGACACCCAAAAAGATTGTTCTTTCATATAAAAATATTTTTTATTGAAAATTAATATCTAAAAATCCAGTGGATGTACAATTAGGGAATACATATTAGCTAAGATCAAAAACACTTATGAGATTAAGTATTAGACTCACTATAGATATATAAATAAATGTAGATGTTATAGTATCTATGTAAATTTTATATTATATTAACTATTTCTAATAAACCTTAAAGTTCGCTTATAAACTAATCCTAACTCACTATAAAATATCTCTTTGTCTCACTCCTATATAGAGATCATATCACACTAAATTACTTTATAATAGTCTGAAAGTAATGCTAAATTATACTCATTACTTAGAATAAATATAAACTAATTAATATTGTAACACACTTAGAACTTCACAGTTCAAAGAATTGATTCTTGCAATATCCTTCACTTCCAGGCCAAGCTGTTGTTGGTGCACCTTTAATACTGTTGGCAGCAACTTCTCATTTAGTTATATATACATTTTATTTTCTCCAGATATGTATTTGAATTCCATACCTACCATGCAGATGATATAATAGATTGATATATAATTCAGAATCTGAAATAAAAATATGACTCAGATTATATATTGAATGGACCTAAATCATAGTCTCTGAAATAAACATTTATACTGATGCAGGTGTTAAATCTATACCACCCTTTCACTTCAGGTTTATGTAATATAAGGATATGACACTTTCTCAGGTTTACTCACAAGAACCAGGGTTTAATTATACCAATATCGCTTTTCTCACTGTTTTTTTACCCAGAGCATTGTTTTTCTTAGAATGATTATTCTCCTCACATAGATAATTCATAGATAATTCTCTTTACATATATTTCTATCATCAGACGCTTTTTCTCATAAATGCTGGTCTCCACAAATACAAAAAATAGAAAACAATATTAGGCGCTAGATAATCTAATAATACTGTTAAAAGCAGAAGACCGCTGCTCCCTTAAGGTAGAAATCTGAATCTAACCAGAATAGTATAACAATAAAAAAATGTAGGGAAGCGCTGATACAACTGTAATAAATTTTAATCAATAGATACAATAAAAAGCCTAACTAAAGGCAATACACATATAAAAATCAATGCTGACTAGAGGCCAGCATAACACATTGAGTTTGGCTTTGCAAGTAGGAGATAGATCACCTGTATTGATGATACTTAATGATAAAATGAATTAATATCTCTATATAAATAGAGAACGTATCAATAAATATCCACCTTATAAAAGCATTAATAACTAATTAATACACAGTGCTCCGGACCACACCTATAGAACCAACATAACAGGTGATGATGACCCTTACAGAATCTCAAACATAACAATATTGAGAACAATTAGACTCTATTGAGAGTCAAATAGCGTGGTATGGCGCATTGCCGCTAAAACACTCCTCATATAGATGAATATGCACAAATTAGTTTGATAGTAAATTTCCAATCCGATTTGGGCCTAGCCCAGGCCTCCTCGGGGGAAGAGCGTTACTTCCCGACGCAAGTGCTCTTTTTTAACGTGGTTTTGTCCACATGTCACCACCTCATCATTTTTCTCCATCACCTCATCCTTCATCTTCATCACCACATCCTTCATCAAGCTACTTAAGGTGTTAAAAACTCCCCACTGTCACCCCCGGCAACCACCAACCACTCCCAACTGTCACTTCTCCTTCAAGAAATATATAGGTCAGTGTATAACTCTGCCCAGCAGGTGGCGATGCAGCTTGTTTTTTTTTTTTCACACACGCCACTAGGCATTTATATAGTAGATATATTGTCAAAGTCAGCAAATTGGATAAAGTCATTTCAATTAATATCGAGCAAACTTGGTTGTCTTTTTCTGAAAATATGCGTAGAGCACGTTACGGCGTGGAAGGGCGTGTCCAGCCGCAACACGTGGCAATAACAGTTTTTACACTTTTGTATACATTCGCACCAACACACACATTTGTAAATAGTACACATTAATTGTAGTTGCAACACATAGTTTTTTATGTCGAAATATAGTAGTGTTTATGTGTGATATTATAAGTTATATGCATATTAGTAATACATATGGTACAGGTTAAAGGAAATGTGTCATGTGTGGTATCATATTAATCCCCTTTACATCAGCAGCTGTCCTGTTCATTCGGTTAAGAGATCGCACATTGCATACTCTAGTTATTGATGTTAGGGAATAAACCTTTAATATGATGCTGACTATAAATGCTAATGGTTTAGTTGTAACTTGAGTCTTGGCGGGAAGAAAGGAGCAAATCCCCAGGAGAGATGACCCCCACCTTTGGATTCTTTAGTTTGAACTAGCTTATGATCTGCAACCCCCTGGACCTTCCTGAAGCCTGGACCAATAGAACAAACAAATAAGATAGCGCAATTCTCAAATCGGCACAATTATTTAATATTCATATATATAAAATCAATATAAATCTATATCATCATGAGCATAAATATGCATATGAATAATTCCAATACATACTGGATTCCTAATAAACAAATGTAGTATATGGTACATAGATGCAGTCGGTAATTCAATTAAAAAAGTGTCATGACAACAACTGATTCAAAAAATACCACCATGGAGTAAAGTTCACCTGAGTTCAGCAACACCCAGTATATCGATGAAAAAATGCCACTGTATTCAAAGGAGATTTGTAGAGTGGAGCCTCACATCCATATATATGGAAAATAACAACCAATAGAAGCAAGCCACACCATCTGCATTGTTTTACTGTATTTCTGTTTGCATATAAGCAGGAGCTTTTCATCTAGTGTTCAGTCATATTGACCACAGACTTCAGACCTGAATGACTGTTCACTGGATCCAGAGCGCCTGCGATAAGTAACGGCTGTACTTATTATTATTTCGCTTGAATTATTTTGCTACTTTTTGAGAATAAATATTTGTGCATTGGAAACACAAATCGAGATTCGACAATCGTTATTGGATAGCGACAAAACGTGCATAACAATAAGTACATATATATGTATATATATTTATATGTACAAATATATACATGTACATATATCTATATATCTATCTATCTATCTATCTATCTATATATATATATATATATATATATATATATATACAAGTTAATCCGTGCATGATACTCATGCATTCTAGTCAAATCAAGCTACTTAAGGTGTTAAAAAGGTTCTTGTCATGCATTTGGGCCATAGCCCAGGCCTCAACCACCAACCACTCCCCACTGTCACCCCCGGCAACCACCAACCACTCCCAACTGTCACTTCTCCTTCAAGAAATATAAACATATTTTTTAAAAATCTTTATAAACACTTTTAACAATGACAAATTAAATTAACAAATTAAAAACATCTTAGTGTACCAAATTTCAGCCCTTTCTGAGTTTTTTTTTCCATACACACTAAGAATTTAGTAGGTCAGTGTATAACTCCGCCCAGCAGGTGGCGCTGCAGCTTGGTTTTATTTTTTCCACACACACACAGACAGACTAACACACGCCACTAGACATTAATATTGTAGATATATATATATATGTATATATATATAGATATATATATATATATATATATATATATATATATATATATATATATATATATATATATATTGTGGCAAGAGCCCGCTACTGCAGAAGCACACGCAAACAACTTCTTCCTTTTTATGGTGTTTTATTGTCAGGATGGTAAATGTTTTGACACCGTATACTTGCACAGCAATCATGGAGACCCTAAACACTAGCTATACATAGTCCAGCTCTCTCTCAGGACCAGCCAGCTATCCTAGCGTTGGTCTCCGTGCACAAATGATATAAACAAGCTTTTATACCAGATACTCCTCCCCAAGCCTTAGCTTGATGGACAGGTGACACACCCACCTTCTCTTTAAAAGGAAACGCTCATCACTGGCTCTGTAATTCAAACAGACACACCCTGTCTGTTTGCTGAGAGGAAGGATTTCAAGTCATGTAAGTTAAACCAAATTTAAACTATTGCTTTTCATACATAAATCTTTACATTCAATCTAGGTGCATTACTGCACCTAATAATGTAATGTAATAATAATAATTAATAATTAATAAAGTAATGTTTTACTCTACTTCCCTGCTTTCTCTGCATATTGCCAGCTAAATGCCTCCTTTTGTTACAATATATATATATATATATATATATATATATATATATATATATATATATATATATCTGTCTTCTCACAGATCTATCTCAATCAATTTTTACCTCCTCGCATAGGTTTGTCTGTAAGTCCATTATTCATCTCGTCTCCACTGATACTGACTCTCACTCCTTTGTCAGTTCTGGAGTGATTGAGCAATATCTTTCTGTTTACTGGGGACGACTCAATATCTTGATTTTCCTGGCTGCTCGGCTAATGCTCTCTATCATTGTGATAGAGATCTGAGCCCTAATCTCGCTGATTTAACTGGCTCACCAGGTGAACAGATCTATGAGCACCTCCAGATGGAGCAGAGATTCTTTTTAACACAATATATTGAGAAGTCGTAGGTCAGACAAAGGATCAGATGCAGGACTCACAGTGGAGCTGGTGAGAGACAAAACTCTACACCAAGCTCAAAAAAACCTAAAACACCTTCTAGACCTTTCAGGTCAGGTTGCTTCAGGATTGGCCAGGATGGAAAGAGGTGTTGGTGATGGGCAGTGATTAGCATTCTCCAAACATATAGCTCTCCTCTGCTGGGCTGGTGCCTCAAGTCTATCAGAGCCCAGGAGAGAACAATAGTGGTCAGAACTGGTTAACAAGATTCCTAATCACAGTTAATGAAGAGCAACTCCTCATTTTAACCCATCACAAACATTTGTGATGTTGCAGGTGCTTTAGAAATGCCTCACTTCCTATTTATTCAGCGGGAAGGGGATGGCCAGGAAATTGTTTATCAATCATTTTGTAATTGTTAAAAGCAATGGGATGAATAGCTGCCATCCACCTAGGTTATTTAAGAAAATTGTGGTCATGTTATATTCATCCCCATGCTGATACTTCATAGCCCAGGGTTACACAGAAAAGGTGATAAAGATGAGCACACAAAGATTATCTTTTCAACAAGCAGTTTATATGCACACACTCCATTGTACAGACCCAAAGTGACAGATGGGGAGGGTGATACAAACCTGACCCATCTTGTCACATATAATATAGATGTACGATGTAGATGTATAATATAGATGTATGATGCAGATGCATAATATAAATGTATGATGTGGATCTATAATATAGATGTATGATGTAGATATATAATATATATGATGTAGATTTATAATATAGATGTATGATGTAGATATATAATATATATATATGATGTAGATTTATAATATTGATGTATGATGGATGTATGTTATATGATGTATGATGGATGTATGTTATATGATGTAAATGTATGATGTAGATGCAGATGTAGGCTGAAGAAATATGATATACATGTCTGAAGAAATTGTAAAAGTATGATGCACACACTATCACATCTAGGTAAATCACGTGCAGTGGTTTTTACTATCTAATGATAACAACATATAAATAAGAAATGCATTATATTGAATGTTTACACAGATTTACACCAAGGATAAAAAGTTTCTTAATGTCCTTAGCAATTAGTGGAAGTAAGGTCTCAGGGGATCTCCCTTTGGAGACCAAGGGGAGACTGACAGATATGTAAGCCCCACTCTAAGCCCAACTTATTTTTCCAAAACTTGACATTATTGCATTTTTATTTTACTGTATTTATCTGTATTTATTTATATTTTTACTTATGTATTTTTATCTCAAAAATAGATAGATAGATAGATAAATAGATAGATAAATAGATAGATAATAACCAGTGGACAGATTACTCTATGATTTAAGATTAGTGCACTCATCTCATAAAGGACAAGAAAGAGAAGGAGACTGAAACACAAAATAAAACTGACCCAGTGAAATGCATCTTAATAATTATGGACTGACAAAGATCCAATGAGGGGTTACAGTGCTCTGTTATTGAAACAAAGCAGCATATTATATACAAATTGTTTTGAATTTTAATGCATGGATTATAGGCCTACATGATTCTTGGTAATAGCTAATCTCATTACTTTGCATACACTTTATAACTCCACCCGACTCCTCGTCCCAAGCATAGTAGACAGCCACGCAAAGGAACTTTGGGATCTATATCCCAAGGCAAAGATGGAGGAAAGAGTATAAATGTGACATTCTTTCCTGCATTTAGTACACAGAATCCTGTGACTGGATGTGCTTACTTCGCCACCCGGTCTGTAGAGGAAAAGAAGGAATGGAGGGATATTTTTCCTGCACAGTTTATCTTGGTTTCTGTATCACTGTCAGTAACTGACTGTTACTGACCACTGCTACTGGTGTCATCTTGCCACCAGACACTCGCCAGCTGCTAATGTCAACTGCACAATAGTTGAATTCACTGGGCTCCTTTACAGCACCCAGAACAGCGTACTTCTGGGGTAGCTGCTAAATCTGCTGTAATGCCTCTTTGCTGTAGGCTGGCTGGTCCCTCTTGACAACTTACTATGGATCAGGACTGTTGGGTAGCGGGCAGAACATTGACACAGAGATGCTGGGTTCAACAAAGGACAGCCGAGGAATGATTTAGAGTGTAAGCTCTTATCTGTTGGCCACAGGATACAGCAATTAATAGTTGCAGGCAGAATCTTCAAGCAGTGATGGTTTATTGCTCAAAAGTACTGGCAAGGACTTTTACTCACCAGTTTGTGGTACTGGTGATCACCCATTAGTCTATTTCAGATCATCCAGAAGTCCTTTCCTCCTTTCTTAAACAAACACATTTCCTCCACCATGGCTGCTGCATCAGAAATCAGTTTCATCATGTCCAATGCACAAATATAACACAGTATCAAAATCAGTATATTTGCAATGATATAAATTGGTGCACTGCCCTAATAATTTAAATATATATATATATATATATATATATATATATATATATATATATATATATATATATATAATGCAAACTCTTCCAATCCACATTCCTCCAAAATGGCTTCAAGATGTCCAGGCTGTAATCTGGTGCTTTATCTCGGGGAAAAAAACCCCTTGTATACAACAATGTCACGGGCACTAGGAGTTGCTACACGAGTTTCACCAGATGGAACTCTGCTAGAGAGGCGGGGATATGGCACGCACCTCAAAGCAGGCAGGTGAATGATTGGAGCGACACAACAGCAGGAGAGTAGAGATAGTCTGAGGAAGTCAACGACTTGGAGCTGTAAACTGGAGACTGAAGATAATGTAGACACGAGGAGTGGACGTGTATAGGTGATGGTAAGTAGAGGAGGAGTCAGTGGTCTGCGTACAGCAAGTTGTACCACTGTTGTGATGGGAAGAATAGTATTGGTGCAGGTAGGTAGCAGGGTAGTCGGTGGTCTGCGTTTAGCAAGTTGTACCACCGCTATGGTGAGAAGTCGGGTCCAGGTGTAGGTAGGTAATAGGAGAGTCAGTGTTCTGCGTATAGCAAGTTGTTCTAAATGAAGCAATGCAGTAACACAGTCTATATGGGTACCTGTACCCTGTGCAGCAAACAACAATGGATGCAACTGGTATGTGAGCAAATAGGCAATAGTCAATAGTCAGTAGAGCATACCCAGTTGGTTAGATCCGGAATCAGCTGAGAAGTGAAGCGTTGTAGCGGTATGGGAACCGCCGCTGAGCTGAGCAGGGGAGCAGCGTGGAAGCTGTAACACGATCAGCAGAGTGATAGCGTTGGAGCGGTATGGGAACCGCTGCTGAGTGGAGCAGGGAGCAGCGTGGAAGCTGTAGTATGAGTAAAGCTGGAAACAGTTTGGAAACTGTACACACGAGTAAAGCTGGAAGCAGTTTTGAAACTGCACACACCTATAGAAGTTCACAGGGAATGAGACTTCAAGATCAGGCCCCTACCTAGGGTTGCAGGTGCCTTAAATAGGGTGAGGTGATTGATCTGTCAATCACCTCAATGGACAGGTGAAGTTAATAGCGGGTCCTGCGCATGCGCAGATGGCAGGATAGCGGGCGGCCACGATTCCACACAGGTGTAGGTAGAAAAGATGGAGGACCTCGCACCAGTGTAGAGGCACTCGCAGTCCGGTGAGTGACAAACAAGAAGTTTTATTCAGATGCAAGAGTTTACGGGGGCCTCCAACTACCACACATTTCTAGCTATTATAATGTCATTATGCTAAACAGTATCTTCTAATGGACCAGAAAAAAATATAGCAAGCACTGGTTCTCAATAGAAGAAAATTTCCTCCAATCCCCATCGAAAATCGTTCCCTGGTTGCCAAATCTACCCTTGCTTTCTCAACCGACTATTTTACCCATGCTTAGTTGTAGCAAACAATTAAGAGCCGTGCCCTACATCTCTTCTAAGCTCTCACCACTCACACCTTCCTTCCACAATTGTTCACGAACAGAGGTCTTTAGACTGGGCCAGCTAGTGGACTCCAAAGGTACCTATCCATTCTCTGACCTTAAATGTAAATGGGATCTACCCAATGCTAAATTTTGGAGGTACTTGCAGCTCCAACACTTCTTACACTCCGCAAAACTAATACAGATAATGCGCAGAGACATTACTGTTTTTGAAACTTTATGCGTCTCTGTTGCTACTCCTTCCCACACCATTCCTTCTCTACATAAACTCATTGTAGAAAATATGTTTCAACCCCTTCCGCATTTCACCAGCCATTGGGAACAAGATTTAAATAGAAACATCTCTATAGAAGAATGGCAGAAGGTCTTCCAGCTTACCCATGAATGCTCCATCTGTACCTCTGTAGTGAAAACACAATTTAAAATATTGACACGTTGGTATAGACATCCAAGTTAAGAACATTCTAAACTATAAAGTTCTGTTAGAACCAGCTTTCCTGCTACTCAACTTGTTTAAAACTCCTATTAGTGTATTTAAAACATTGGTGCTCAGTCACCTGAGCAACGTGGCTTGGGCGGTTATTCCTATCCAATGGAAATGTCCCGATCATCCATCAAGGACTGATATACTCGAATAGACTACTATATGTCAATAGAAGACTTGCTCTCTTCTGGCAATGATGAAGTCACTGATTTTAACACCACCTGGTTTTCATGGCTGAAATCAAGGCCACTGATTGTTATAAAGATTACACGTTTACAGCAGATAGAGTCCCATGACTGAATATTTATTGGGAGAGTTTGGTGTGGGGTTACCATGATATCACCCTATTTTTACTCATCTCTTTTTCCTGATGCCTCCAATCTCCAAGGACATTGTCCATATATGAGACATTTGTGGTCCTCCTCTCTATCTCATCCCTTATCCACCCCGTCCTTTTTCTACCCTCTTATTTTTAGTTCTTCTTTCTCCATATATGTATCTTCTTGTTTTTGTTCTTATGTAATTTTTTGAGCAATATATTTGAAAATGGAAAGCCTTGTGACCTCTGCATTATATTGTTACATTGCTAGATCTATAGCTATATGCTTTCAATAAACAAAGTTTAAATAAAATAAATAAATATATTTATGCAATAAGTTGTTAATAAGTGATCCACCCACACCTCCTATATATCAATCCTGTATAACTTACCAGATCTATAGGAACTCCTTTCAGTCAATAGCAATCCTTTTATTATAATCTTCATTTGTTGAGAACCACATGCACTGTAAACAAGTTTTGTGCACTTTTCCCATAAATTCAAAGTTATCTGAACATATTGATTTCTTTTTTTAAAAAAACTTTACAAGTGTGGAAGACCAGGCATCCCTGTGAGTGCAGCAAAACAAAACCTACGGATGTTACTTCTGTATGCTTCATTCGAGAAAAGATGAAAACCTATTGATTGTGTACACCGCAATGTGATTCGCCCCAGACAGCTGTGTTGATACTGGTAGGAACCTCTGAGCTGTTCTCAGAGCAATTGCCAGTCTGCTATACTTAAAAGGTTTGTTCAGTAAGACATTGAACAGCCTAGGCTGTGTTATATAGTTGGGGCCTGTATCGTCTTCGAACGTAAGTCCATTTGCGTGACATATCTTGTGTGAAATAGCTCTGCACCAGAATGCAAAATGGGCAGCATGGTGGCTAAGTGGTTAGCACTTCTGCCTTACAGCACTGGGGTCATGAGTTCAATTCCCGACCATTGCCTTATCTGTGTGGAGTTTGTATGTTCTCCCCGTGTTTGCGTGGGTTTCCTCCCACACTCCAAAAACATACTGGTAGGTTAATTGGCCACTAACAAATTTACTCTAGTCTGTCTGTGTCTCTGTGTCTGTGTGTGTGTGTATATGTTAGGGAATTTAGACTGTGGGGCAGGGACTGATGTGAGCGAGTTCTCTGTACAGCGTTGCGGAATTAGTGGCGCTATATAAATAAATGGTAATAATAAATGACACTTGCATCTTCCTATGACTTGAAGGGTGGAATGGGATAGGGAAGGGGCAGACTATTGTAGCCCAGGTACAGTAAGAGCCTTTCCACGCAGATGTGGCTAATTCGAGAACTCATAGTCATTGCCTCTTACAATCTAATGAGAAGATTGACTTTCACCTGCACACCCGACAACGCTCATTTCATTAAACGACACTATATAAGATCATTGCAGGGGACGTCATTTTGCTATTTCCTTTAAAAAAAAAAAAAGTAAAAAAACTGATAACTTACATTAGCAGGTTTATATTTGTAATAGTAAAATGTATTTTAAAACTAACTTTCCACACTTTATTATACTGAATTTGAATTTGTTTTGTGTTGTAAACACAGAATCTTAAAATAAACTACATTATTATAATGTGGTATCTGTAAGTATTTTTTGTCTATAATGGGTAAATTCAATGGAGACCCCAAAATTCACAATGCATGCGGTATTTTTTTTGTTTATTTTTTCCCCTCCATAATTCTTACATATAGTCAATTGTATTAGCAGAAGCATCTTGATGGGGCGAGTGGCTTACCATACATTCTGCATTTTTATGTATAAATATAAATAGCAGCTCCTTTGCCGGTTATAACAGTGTGCTGGGGGCTTTTCTCTGTGTTTGTTCTTTTCAATATAACCCCACCCTTTCAAGCATAAACCTATCAAATGATTGAGCAACTTCCACTTCTGTTCTGTTTTATATAGCCAATTGTTGCATAAAGAATTATTCTGGAGGGCGACAGACTTTGTACCTTCTGAAACCAGCAACTGGTACAACGTCGCCAGCCCATGGAGCATATCTTCAGGCCACTTGGAATGTTAGATGCTGAGGCAGTTTGCCAGCACCCATCACAAGCGCATTGTGCAGAGTGACCTAGAACCTATGTGCAACATCCCTTCAGCAATACCACCGCTGTTTATTTAGCACATTTGCACATATAAAATGTGCGGAATACTGTTGAATTATAATAGCGCCATATCTTGTCAAATCTCTCCCTCCTTGCTTATAACATTTTTAAAAAAAATATTCATTTATTACTTTTTTCTTCAAAGGAGACAATGCTTACCCTTTCCGCCCTTGACTCCTCACTTCCATTTCACATTCACACACAGAGAAAGAGGTCACCACATTGCTGAACATATCTCAACCAGATGGTTATAGAATGGACTTTCAGGTGTTAAAAGCACAATTCCATTGCATTGACAGTTCTAGTGGAGCCCTTATTTACAGTATGTGCCGGATACTATGTGTCACATTTTAGCTCTTGGTCTGAAATTTTACAATATTATCATCCAGAGTGGGGTTCCATGAGTAGAAGATGCCCAGGCTGCTTGCCAGTAGGATGACATTGCTCCTGGTCCTCCAGAATTACAACATTATTCGGCCTTCAAGGCATATCTGATTTCATCTTACTTTTCATTTAAGTACCTTTTGGGCTTACTTAAAATGGAATGCTTACAAAAAATATACAAAGGAACAAGGAATCATTAGACTGCGACGTACTCAACAATTTTTAAAATATAAAAGAGGATGCAATGTAATTATATCAATTTTTATATTGTGTAAATGTTTTTGATTTGTAATTGCCATGCATTGCACAACATTTGTGCGTTTGACAATATTGAAAGAAGGTGGCCATCTTGCTCCGAGTAGGAGCTACAGCATTGACCTGCTCAGTAAAATCCACCCAAATGCAATGCTTTGTAGGGTCAGACAGTTGGTGGTTAGTATGGTGCAGCCTCTCCATGCTGGGATCCACCAGCACCTCAACCTCTTTGTAGGCAAAGTTTGGCTACCTACACTTAGCGGACTTTTCACTGCGGCCAGGTGTTTCTTCCACATCCAAAATCCAAAGCACGTATAACCTCCAAATTCAGCCAGAATCACAAAAAGGCAAGACATTATATATTGCCTGCAGAGGCAAATTTGTCCACCATTTGTTGTATATGAATACCCTGACACTGGAACATCGCAAATTGCATTGGTATAGCCCTTTATTCTGATTGAAAGGGATATGACAACTATTCAGTAAGGGACAAGTGAAAGGAAAGTGTATCTGCCCTTTTAGAAATGTTCTTGGAGGGAAATGCAGCTTAAGTACCTACTCCCACACATTTCTTGGAAGTCAATCAGTGAGGAGAATGTTGAAATGCCTCATTCAATTGCAAACTTGAGGTCTTCAAGTTTATCCAGGATGCCCTAACCAAAGTGATGGACCATTTCATAGGTCATAAGCCAGGAAGGTTGCACTGGAAGAGCGCCTAGAGGAACCCCTGGAGCCACTGGAGGAGCCACTGGAGGAGCCCCTGGAGGAACCCCAGGTGTCCTAGCTTGATTAAGCAGGGACCCCATCCCAGACCTCTCAAAAAGGATGTAAGTATCTTGATTTAATAATATAGTAGTATATTTTAATGCTTTTTCATCTCAGAAATAAATTCTTAGCTAAATCTGTATTTGCCTAAGCCTAGGCAAATATTGCTATTATACAGGTGTATGACTTAATGGGCCTAATAAGTGTTTGCCCTTAAGTAGAGCAAACCCCATAATATATATGCATGTGTCTCCAAAATTCAGTTGTCTGGCTAGTACTGTGTTCACACTAAGATTAATCTTTTGGATAATTTCTAATAATGTCGCATCTGAGAACTCTACAAAGTTAAACATATTTGGAACCAAGCTTTTGAGCAGGGCCCTTTTACCTCTCTGTGTGTATTACCTAGTATTGTTTTATTACTGCTTGTTCCTAATTGTAAAGCGCTAGGGAATCTGCTGGCGCTATATAAATAAATGTTGATGATAATGATGACTAAGCTACACTCATAGAGCAAAAGATATCTTTATAACATGTAATAATGTTGTCATGTTTAAATGTAGTATTTACATTTTTTTTCAGGTGCAGACCCAACACCACCCTTGCACATTCTGATCGAGAAGATAGAAAAACAAAAAATAAAAAAAACATGTTAATTTTAATTATAAAAAAAAAATATTTAGCATTTTGTTAGACAGCTCGTTATGTTATTTTTAACATTTTTGGTATAAAATATTTTGAAGTTAAAAACCTTTGTGTGGGTTTTATATTTTCTAGGCAAATGTGTGAAATATTTGTTAATAAAGCATGCGATAAAGGGATTATTGGTATCATGGAATAGTGCAGGTTTATGACAAAATGCAGTTAAAGGGTTAATATTATGTAATTGTCAGGAAACATCAGTTTAAGGGGTAATGAGGTCAATTAGAGTAATTAATGAAATGCACGCTTGTCTGTTCAGATGTAAATATGGATGTAGTAAAGAAAGGTGCAATTGCTTTAAATTCACTTAGAAAAGAAAAAAAATAAGATTTATGTCACCTGAGTTACAACAGTATCCACACCTGAAAGTATTCCTCAGATCAGCTTGGGCTTGAATTCTAGCGCACTTAAGAGAAAGTTACGAGCAAAGTTTAAAAAACAACGGAACATAAATCAGGCAATTTATCTCTTATATTACATTTTAATTAAATATTTTACTGTACTTATCTTTTACCTTATGTTAGGGAGATCTGCTGCAGTTTAGATCCAATGGTCCGTCAAGATGTTTATGTTGTTGACCACATTACTACAGTCAATTTGGCTTGTATCAGAGCCACATAATTAATGGAAAAGTTATTATTTTCTGTGCATTGTGTATGCTAAGGCAAAAATATTGTGTATAAAACTGCCTGAAAGTCACTGAAGTAGAGAAATCAAAGTTTTGTCCTCAATAATACATTGAGATAACTAGCACATTTGAATATAGCTTTGATTTAACTTTAAGCTAAATTACATTGACTAAATATTATGAAATATCTACTGTGTTCATACCATTCTGCATTTTATCATATAAAGTCATCTTGTATAAATAAATAAAGACACCAAGAGTATAGGGAATAAAGCTAGATACGCATATTATCTGTGAGGAAAGAGGTAGAGATGAACGCCTGCAACTGAATCGACAATTTAGCAAAAGAAAGCATGTCGTTAGATTGTTAGTGGGCTTAAAATCTTGTCCTTGAACACGTCCTTGGATTTGAGAATTGTAAATGGTAGCAATGGGTTTTTTCAATGGAATCATCTGTCAACTTTTCCCATTATCTCTTACCTGATATACATAAGAATGTATCAATTCGAGTGACTTATCAACATGTTTCAAAAATACTGTGCGGAAATATCAAATTAATGGAAAATGACTATCTGAATGTGATAGGATGAATTTTGAAGACGGATGATAACCTTGTACAATGTGGGAAAATTAACGTTCAGTATTGATGACTTAACAATGAAGTATTAAACATTAAACTTTAGCTTCTGGAAAGACTCATGTTCCTAACTAGGTAATTTATATAGAAAGTTTCTGTGAGAGAAATTGGTCTTTTTAAATAGAAAATGTACTGCGTTCATTATGAAAGGGAAACCATGTGGTTGTAGATGACTCATACAGTCACATGTTGGATGGAAGTAAATGTGCGTATTGCTGTGCAATATGACAATCGCTGGGAAAAGACAACAATTTCAACTGCATGATGCTAGGCTCAATATTGGTGTGTGTGTGCTAGTTGGTTGGAAAATCTTGCTGCTGTGTGTCTTGTCCTTATTACTGACAGCTTAGCTAGAAGAGAAAGCAGAAAAGAGCACAAACCAGTCTCCCTGTTCTAATCCCCGAACATTATTGTGTCTACTAAGTGGTGTGAGATCCCTGATGCTGTGTGACCTGTCTACTTACAGTGCAGGAAGGAGAGAGAAGTGTACAGAACACAAACCAGTCTCCTGCTCTAACCCCTGACATTAGTGTGTAATAAGTGGTGTGAGATCTCTGCTGCTGTGTGACCGGTTTACTGACACAGAGCATGGAGGAGAGGCAACTGTACAGAGCAGGGACGGATTGGCCACATTTTCCCAGTCAGCAGATGGCCTAATGAGGCTGTCCGTATGACGCTTGATGTTTTTTTTTTTTGTTTTTCATTATTTTTTAATTGTGGGGGGGGAAGGGAGAACACTGGGGTTATGTGCACCAGCCACCCCCTCTTTAAAGTGTCCCCCCAATCCAAAAATGCCAGATGCAGAACAATGTGGGACAACGTAGTGTAGTTGGAGACTGGCTCCTTCTCCTGCAACAGCCACCTTTCTTTAAGTGGCCGCGGATCCATCCCTCCCTCCCCTTATGTGTGGCCTATCCCAAAAGAAACAGAGGCCACATGGGATGTGCACCATATGTGCCGAGATGCAAGCGTGGCTGAAAGTTGTGAAGTCATGGTGGCATATGACAATGTAAAGTGTGTGTGTGTGATGGCAGGGGGGCATATGGCAATATAATGTATGTGTGTGTGATGGCATGGTGATATATGGCAATGCAATGTGTGTATATGTGTGTGTGTGTGTGTGTGATGGTAGGGGGGCATATAGCAACGTAATGTATGTGTGTGTTATGGCAGGGCGACATATGGCAATGTAATGTGTGTGTGTTTGCGTGTGTGTGTGATGGCAGGAGGGCATATGGCAATGTAAATTGTGTGTGTGTGCAATGCCAGGGGGCATATGGCAATGTAATGTGTGTGATGGTACGGGGACATATGGCAAAGTTATATGTGTAAAGGCACGGGGGCATATGGCAATGTAATGCGTGTGATGATAGAGTGGCATATGACAATGTAATGTGTGTGACGCCTGGGGGGCATATGACAATGTTATGTTTGTGATGGCAGGGGACATATGACAATGTGATGTGTGTGATGGCAGGGGGACATATAATGCAATGTGTGTGATGGTAGGGCAGCATATAATGTAATGAGTGTGATGGCAGGGAGGCATATGACAATGTAATGTGTGTGTGTGGTGGCAGGGGGACATATGGCAATGTAAGGTATGTGTGTGCGATGGTAGAGGGACATATGGCTATATAGTGACAGTCCTGAAGTAGGGCTCTGTTTTTCCCATGGGTAGTAATGTTGGGGGAAGGGTGGTATGTAATGGGCAGTCTAGCATTCTACAGCCCTCTGGTGGCTTAGTCAACTTTGCACTAATCTTGCCTCCTTTTGTGTTGGCCCTACCTACGGTTGATTTGGTCCCGCCCACATGATGCCACTTCCAGAATTTTTCCCAAAGATCCTCTCTGCAAAGATAACCGGGGTCAGCCAAATAGGTGCACACCCAACAAAGATAGACAGAAACAAGGTTATACTCACTGGGGAAATGTTGCTACAAGCTGAAGGGAGCCCTGTTCTCCTTTGCTATTCACTCTCCCCTTCATCTTTTATGCAAAATCCCCAAATACTCACATACAATGTCCTGATGGTGACCAAGGAGAAGGAATACAATAAAACTCTCTGCTGGTCCCTGAGGAGAGAGCATACCTCCCTATCTAGACTAGCCCTAAAAGCGATGCAAACTGAAACAGGTTGCAAGTAGGGCCTAATAACTATTCTAAATGTCCTATTACAGAAAAAAAAATGCAACAAACAGAACCCTATCATACAACAATAATTTTAAAACAATAAAAGATGCAATTTAATAAACACTGAGGAGTGTGGACAATTTAATGGGGGCCTGGCTGTATCAGGGGTACTTACACAAGCTTAACAGTTCCAGCGAGTCATTGAGGGGTTGAAGAACAGGTGACTGGGGCCTAGGGCTTTTGTGGACATAGGCCTAGTGTCTGGTTGAAGCCTGGGAACTGGTTGAGGCCTGTTGACTGACTGTGGCCTGGTGGCTGGCTGATTGTCACGGCTATGAATAATTATGGATCCCCAGCCTCTACTTAGATGGTGATAGTAGAGGGTGGTGGAGACAGGACACAGTGGAATTGAAGTTCTTAACTTGAGAGCATCCCAGGGAACAATAACACAAACGATGGTAGTAGTGTTGCAACTTGATATATTGATAGAAGATACAACAGCAATAATAATAAAATACAATCGTAGGTATCACAATAGTTTATATAGCGGAACAGAGAACGTTATATGCTATCCAGGAACTTGAGTATAACTGGTAACATGCAGGAAGGTGTTGCCTAGAAGTAACATCGTGATAACGAAATCCAAACTGAGCGTAGAACTACAGGTCACAGAAGATCCGGTTAACAGGTAAGCGAGAGTTCATCACAATTAGACGACAGCTGGTAATGCACACAACTTGAATTGAAGTAGAGGCTCCCAGCTTAGCAGTATATTCATATTAACAGTCCAGCAATAATAATCAGCAGAATAATAATAGCCGTGCCAGACATAGAACCACAGATGACAAGAGAACTTGATTGTAGTTCAACATAGAATACCGCAACATAGACAGCCGAGTAGAATAGTACTTGAGCCAATCAATATGAGCGCAGATGTAGCAGGCAACTCACGAATAGTTCTGTGTGCAGATGAGCAACAACACCTAACTTCAGCTTGTAGATGAACCACGAACTGGCATACAGCGTAGCCGATGGAGAGCACTGATGACAGGTAACTTCGGCCACCGATAGTATCCAGAAAATAGGCAAAAGATCAGATATGCAGCCAGAACCCATGGCAGTGTGAGTAACACGAAGATCAGGCAATGAGTCCATGATTACGGGAGCTTGAAATAGTCCTCTAGGACCAATAGGCTTCAGAAGGAGGTCCCAATCAACATAACGAGAAACACCTATGGACAGGTACAGTCTCTGAAGCGAAAGCAAGCACCAACATAGTTCTTAAAGGGCAAGTCACAACGCCAGCAGCTAGCTATGGGACCAGCGTGAGACACTGAGATCTAATGACTGGATGAGGCCTGATAGTTGACTGAGGCCTAAGAGCTGGCTAAGGCCTGGTGGCTGACTGATACCTGAAGTCAAGCTTAGACAGACAGATACGGAAGACTTACCTGATACACCTTGAGATGAGACAGGAGGAGGCACAGTGGTAGCCCTTTTGCATGTAGCACTGTCCTAATTGGTTTCAATTCACTGAAATTTTCTTTGCCCACCAATGGAGTACATTGCTGCCACCTGCTGGAGCACAATTGCCTACAGTCTATGAATAATGCAGCTTTTCTAATGACAGCAGTACAATCCTCACGAGCAATGTATACAGTAAGAGTCTAGACATTACATAAATAATACTCCCAAGTGATGTCAGTTCCAGGTACTTATGGATAGAGATGTCCACATGCGAATCTCGGCTGCTCAACCACGTCAACCTCTACCAGTTTGGTATGGAACTGACTCCTAGTCAACCTTCTCCTGTAGGCAATCCAGGATATCAGGATAACACAGGTTCCTCCTAATGAAGACATCACCACAGGATCAGAGGTTTGTGCACAACTTGCATAAATAAGATATTCCTCACAATCCTTCCAACAGAGCTGATAGAAGCTGAAACTCATTCACCAATCTCCAGAATATAACAACTGAGATCCATCCAGTTGCTTATTTTAAAGGGAACCAAACTCCCACAGTCTTGGGATACGGCCTAGGTAGGGGCCAGTTATCTTGAAACTCCTGGATTGGGCACAAGTCACAAAGGGACTGACTGGGGTGTCTCTCTTCATTACTTGCAATTCCTTCTACCCCCTGGGCAGGCACTTGAATGTCTGCTGAAATGCATTAAAGAACAATAGGCACTGTATCATGGCAACAAAGGGAATTTGATGAAGTGAACCTCTAAAAACTGAGTAGGTAGCTCAGGCACTGGCTCACAGAGCAGCCATGTAAATGGCATTTTCCAGAAGTACAGTCTACTTTTGGAGAAGCTTATTTTAGGCTGTTCAAATGAGGTGGTGCAAAAAAAGTGGCATAGGGTAGACAAAAATGAAATAACATCCTGGTTGGAAAGCTAAAAAAAAACCAAAACAATGAACTTTCCAAAAAAAACATATCAGAAAAGCAGATTAATAGGTCCAGAATTGATAATGGTTTTATACCTTATAAGGGTTTATTCAAAGTGACTGCAATAAAGCACTAAAATAGAGATAAACAATTGAGTTATTTCCATTTTAAACACAAAGGTCAAAATTCAGAGTAGGGACCAAATAACACATCAATAAAGTACATTTTGGGGATTCAGCAGGTGGATACGATTCGTTTGTGGTTTGTAAAAAATAAAAGCTACAGGGCATCAGTGTGAAATGATTATCTAACAGGAGGTCTTCTAGTTAGGTCTTACATATAAACCATTGCATTCTAGAAACACATGCTAAACTGCAGTCAATTTCGTGCTAGATTTCAAGTGACACTAAGAGCTAGATTTGCTAAACTGCGGGTTTGAAAAAGTGGAGATGTTGCCTATAGCAACAAATCAGATTCTTGTTATCATTTATTTAGTACATTCTACAAAATGACAGGTAGAATCTGATTGGTTGCTGTAGGCAACATCTCCACCTTTTTCAAACCTGCAATTTAATAAATATACCCCTAAACATTTACCTGTGGTCAAGACAAAATTATGTCTGACTGTAAAGAATAGTTTTGTTATATTACTTATTTTTCTGAAAGTATATCTTTCCTTATTTTATTAAGTTTGTTTTACAATTTAAAGAGTTTGTTTAGTTAACAAAGTTATTATAGCTAAATTGTACAATGTAAATAGTTTTATCATAACTTTAATGCCACTATTTCTGGATATATAATATATGTTGGATGTATGAGCTATGTTATATATTGTTGTACTATGAAGGGTAATTCTAAACCCAGGATTATTATTTTTTCTTAAAATATTAATTTTGAACCGAGTGCTAGTAACAAATATATTTATCGATGTAGTAAAAATAATTTGTAGATAAACTTATATTTTTAAGTTAACATTTTAACATTGTGGCCAATCTGTGAAAGCTGAAAGGTCTGCGAGTAATAATTTGCTATTCGGCATGAGAACTGTTCTGTGACTCGTGGCTGAAGTGTGGTTGATCAGATCATATGGTGGGGTCGAGCCTCCCATCGGTACTCCAGCACAACCAATCAGATCACAGCTTGAGAGAGGGCTCGAGTGCATTGTGTATAGAGATGGATTGCTAGGGATTAAAACACCCTGTGAAAACACAAGTACTGAATGCATTTTAGTTCACCTTTATTGAGAGAAAATAAAATGAACATTATTATAAATCCTTAAATTTACTTAGATGTAATTGAAAATTATTGCATAATCTGCCCATCCAAATTTCCCCCAACCCCAATCGCTTTCCAAACCTACTTCCCACTAAAAAAATATATTTCTGGAGCCATTAGCTAGAGTATTAGCTGCTTTGGAGGATAGTATTTGTTGAAGTTGGCCTTTGAGGGCTAATAGGCAGCCTCACAAAATCAAATATTTAGGCATTTACCTAATGGAAGAATATAACACACTGTTCGCAAATAATTTTCCTCCCCTTATTATCTATCCTGAAATGGGATCTGACCCCCTGTAATTCACACTTCATCTCTTGGATGAGAAGAGTAGAGGCAGTGAAAATGAATATACTCCCTAGACTGTCTATTTCAAACACCAGGGTTCCTTTATCCTATCTCAAGAATCTTACAATCTAGTATATCTCATTTCATCTAGTCAGGTCAACGCCCGAGAGTTATACAGAAAGTACGCTTCTGACATTCTAAAAATGGAGACTTGGTTCTCACTTGTTTTCATAAGTATTACTTATCTACCCACCTCACACAAGCAGTCCTGGTACATGCCAACCTACATACTAGGCTATGGGTGGATGTAGAAGCGGACTTCTTACAAATGATATTCCCTTATGCCTTCTTTTGGTTAGATCATAAAGCTCTACCCCCTTTCACTTTTCCCTTTCAAATTGGAGATATTGTAATCAAACCTTTAAGTTGATAGAGAATCCAAGATGAATGGTTTCCTTGTGGCATTAACCCTCATTCCCCCATGGCACCAATCCCAAGACATTCCCAAGTTGGATAAAACATAATTTTGCATTTTTACAGATACTGAACTCTGGGATTGCCTGCAACTCCAAATCTGTCACTTCTTTAATTGTCAGACTGACCTGCGAACCCCCAGTTGCATCTCCCCTCTGGAAACCTTCTGTCTAAACAGTTACTCCTCTGAAGGACTTATTTCCACCTTTTACTCTATACTAATGCAGTACAATCTCCCCTCTAAGGAACTTCAGGAATTGCGTTGGGATGAGTATATGGGATACTGTAATAGTGGGCTTTTCTCTGTGAAGTGGTTGCTAAAACCTCTATATGCACGTACATCAAGGATAATTCATATAAACTTCTCTTTTGTTGGTACCTGGTCCCTTCCAGATTGAATGCAATGTTTCCCAATTCGTCAGATCGTTGCTGGCGGAACTGTGGTCAATGGGGTACCCTATCTCAAGTTTGTTGGTGTTCTCCTAAAATTGATCCCTATTGGAGAGAAGTATTAGAACTTATTAATAAGATTACACACTTGCCAATTATTTTTCATCTCTCATTCTGCATCGTCTACCATAAGGAGTCCACAGACTGATATGGAAACGTCCTGAACTACAATATAGTTCAGAGGTGCTCAAACCCAGTCCTCAAGAGTTATCAACAGGTCATGTTTTCAGGATTTCTATATGTAGAATCAGGTGAAATAATTACTGACCCAGAATAATAGATTAACTCACCTGTGCATCATTAAAGAAATCCTAAAAACATGAACTGTTGGTAGCTCTTGAAGATGAAGTTTAGGCACCTCTGATATCGATGACACCACAATTTTCTTTTGAATGGAGCCTTATATCACTGCTCAGTGCTGTTCAAGGACCCTGCTCCTTACACTATGTAACTCTCAGTCTGTGGTTTTCTGCTTGCCTCTAGTTCCTTCTTAACACCATGGCAATGCCCCTGCCACATGTTGGCGTGTCATCACTAGCTTAATCACATGAGTATACAGGTCACAGGTCACGGATTCTCAGAGGATCATCACATTCCAGCCCTTAGAATACTTTGCATTGCTGGTTATATAATTTGCTATTGGGCTTTTGGTAAGGGGCTGACTGGTAAATTTTAGCTTGGAAGGAGAAACTCAGCTCACTGGGTGTGGTAGGATTTATCGGCACTGACTATGCCGCCAAAGTTTAGAACAACTAAAAAACACAAATGAGTGTCAGACCGACAAGATGAAAATATGGACTTACCATACTACGGACAGACAGTGTTTCCATGCACATTTTTTTATCGTCTGAGCTAAAATGCGACTTTTACAAATATCTACAGTAAGAAATTATGTCAATGGCCGGACATACTGCCTGTATAATGTAAACCAGGAGGTGGGTCCGGCCATTGCCGCTTTAAAAGCGCCGTTTTCACTAGGGCCATTAAAATTGATGTCATTTCTTACTGTAGATATTTGTAAAAGTCACATTTTTGCTTTGGAGGTAAAGAAATGTGCTGGAAACACTTCCTGCCTATGATATGGTAAGTCCATATTTTCAGCTTATCACTCTGACACTCATCTATATTTTTTAGTCCTTCTAAAGTTTGTCGGCATAGTCAGTGATGATAAAATGACTACCAGCGCAGCTTACCAGCTTACTAGGAACACTTTGAATGGAAAAAAAAAATACAGCCAGCCCCTGCTTTCGGTCCCCACCCATTTAAATAAAATTGCATCAGAATTATGTGCAGGACATGAAGAATTGAGCAAAAATGTACTCTGATCATAGTCAAACATACCTTTAAAGTATTATTAATAGGCAAAGGTTTACTGTCACCACAAGAACATATAAAAGTGAAATAAAATGTAAAAACTTTCTTTCTTTCTTTCTTTCTTTCTTTCTTCTCTCACAGTTTGCTGTAGTAAAATTTCAAATATGTATGTCAACACAGGGCTTGTTGATTTTACCAGGACTCTGGTCAGTGCTAATGTTGGTGATAAAATTGATATCTTACCCAATATACTCACTAAGATTACATCCAGGTATGTCAGGAAACCTAAAATTGCTCCCATAAAACTCGATGTAAGTTATAAAGAAGACTGTATGAATGCATAAAACTTGCTACAAGTGCGTATGGTCCGCGTTGAAGGCAAAGTTACTGCTTATCATCTGATTATAAATCAGAGTTAGGTGAATTCATTTTGCTGTCAGTTACGTAACACCTCTTCCCTCTACACATTGCTCGCTCTTGTTTTCTAAATTAACATAGCAATATAGTTCGACTTCTTGGCAGCTCCCCAAGCCTATAGACTCATTTCTCTCCTTCCTTTGGCACACAATGATGAACAGGTGTGCTTCAATGCAAAAGGGGGTAGTGGCAACAATTGGCAATCTAGTATTTTTGGCACCTAATAAAAGCCTCCCGCAGAAGAGATATCAACTTAAAGTGGAAAGCAAGCTGTCCATCTAATGCCATTACTGCCCAGTGTCTACATCTATGCTCTCGGGGCAAAAATCAGCCAACTTATAAATAGACAGCTTCATACAGCTAGCACCATTAAAAATATTATGGTTACATATTGCACAGCTCAAACTGTCTTTGGGGTGTACAAATAGAGAAGTTACAAGATGAGCCACCTGCTACACAGAGGATAAATGGTTGGGAGAGGTTGCCGTCTCTTAAACTTGTAACCAAACGACAGTATGCATTGAAAATGGATCACTTTGGAGTTTAAAATATTATAAGATTGATCTTACTACTCAAGATAGACAATCTATGAGAAATTATTACCTGGTCAGTAGATTATAAAAAATAGCTCACAAATGCAGTTTGGTCACATGGGTTAAAACATGAGATATATTTTCCTTTATTAAATCAGCAATTTTTTTATTTTGTTGATATTTACTAACATTATCATTGTGCTTTGAAATGTTTAATTATATATCTCTCTGTGTATATAAATTATCGGATTCACTTTAGCTTGTGAAAAAATCACAAACAGCAATAAGAAGTATTAATATGTATGAGATCGCAAGCTCTCATGAGCAGAGCCCTCCCTCCTCCTTTCTTCTTGTCTGTTTCCACCTTGTCCACATGTGTGTCCTTGTTTCTTGACTCCTGCATGGTCTTTATGACACCTGTCATTTGCTTATTCTATTACATCTAATGCGCAGTATTATGATTCATATATGTCAAGTACTTTGCCTGTTGGTCCTGTACATGTTTCTTGCATGATCTGCTACCCCACTGTATGGCACTACAGATTTTGGTGGTGCCTTATAAATAAAGGATAATAGTAATAATAATAATAATAGTAATAATAATAATAATAATAATAACAAAAATAATAATAATTATTTGATAAAATATAAATTCTCTTAATTTGCACACAATTTTAAGGTGGAACTTGCTGTTTGTGGGTGACTGTGTACAAGTATACATTTGTATACACTTCCAGCCACAGCTAAGTGTAATCTCATTGGCCAACAAGCTGGAGTAGCTCTGAAGTACAACATGATTAACAAGAATGCCTCTCAGCCTATTCATACTGCTACTATCAGCTGACAGACAACTTGACCACAAACCATGCACGATTGACACTAATACAATACAGAGAGCAAATCCTCTCTGCACTCACAGTATTTGTTCTTTTAGCAAAGCCCAAGCTTAATGAAACTATGTGATCTTAGGCAGGGACACTATCTTTCCTTCTGTCCCACATTCACCACCCATTTAATAATTGACATGACACCAAGCAATGGATAGACTATGGCCACAGACTTTTAGTTTAATCCTTACATTTTAAATCTTAAAGAGAGGGATGTACCAGGCATCTAATTGCACCCACAGCCCCCACATGCTGTGTCCAATAATCAAAATCCAAGGGTGCTCAATCAACTGGCTACAGGGCATTCTGTCCTGGTGACAATCAAATCCCGGGTACGATAACACATGGCCGAGAAAACCTCGTGGAAATTTATTGTTCTTCCCAAATATATTCATTCCATTCTACATTTTCCAGGGACAACCAAAAAACTCCTCCCCTATTCTTGTGACATACAGCAAGTACAACAGTATCCCCATCTAAATTACCTTCATGCATTCCTTTTCTTCTTTTTTTATTAGCATATGATTTTGTACTCATTCTTTCTCTTTTTATTATTATTCTTTAAATAAGTCCATACATGTTTTTTAAAGCAATTATTACATCACCAACAAACAGGCACTCGTGAAGAGATGGAGGCGAAAGCGTTTTCTGCATGTAATAGCTTTACTTCTCCACAAGCCTTCGAAGCACTAGTTATGATCGTGGCTATATGTAGACTGAGTCGCATCTTGCATTTGCGGCCTCTTACAATTGAAGGGTCGAGAGGAGGAAGGACGTGGTGTGTAAGTTCCTATTGGAGCAAATGCGACTTATGTAGACTGTGACTCAGAGGCACGTGCGCCTGCCAGGAGACAGGAAACTTGCTGGTGCTCCATCATAGGTGTAAATAACGAACTGATAGGAATGACAATCAGCTTAGATGTGTTCAGCATAACACACCTGTGTAAGATGTGTCTTTATTCTGGATACAATTTCTGTCTGCATTTTAAACAGAAATTGGACCCAAATCTACATGAGACTAACAATGTACAACATAACAAAATCACCCCTTTCTATCAGCCTCTCCTACTCACTACTATTGCAGCTAATCTCACAATATTCAATATTACTCTCTCCAGAAAAATTCCTCTCCTTTCATGCTAGATTGCACTTTCCCTCATAATGGTAGCAGGACATGTGACAGGTTCCATACTGCGGTCATCCCCCGCTGGCTGATTCCTAATGGTGGCTTGACCTTAGACAGGGACACTACCTGCCCCTCTGTCCCCAAATCATACAATAATCACCAATTCAATAACTGACTTGACACCAAGCAGTGGAGAGAATATTGTCATATTCTTTTATTTTAATTATTACCTTGCCTACTGTGCAACCAATTGCAATCATGTAGCAAATAACCAAAATTCATGGGTCATATCCACAGTGCCCAATTATCTGGCTGCTGACACTCTGCTTTGGTGACAATAAAAACCTAGTTATAATAACCCAATAATAGTTGGCAAAGAACCCCACCCAGACGATTTACAGGGTTTCCACTTTTTCCAGGGACAACCAATTATCCCCATGAAAGCCATTTCACACGTTAAATTGTCCTCTGCTCAAAACCGAAGCATCTCTTTTGTTCTCTTATCCTCTTGTTCTCTTACCCCTCCCCTTGTGGTCAGATGACTACTGATGTCATTGGGAGCCAAATTCAAACAGGTATCTGTATTTAAAGCCCCACCATTGCCATTTGCCAGAGTCTTGTCTGAATAATCTTCTATTACTCTATCATCAGCTACACTTGACTAAATGAATGCCTCACTTGTTCTAGCATTAGATAGGGTGTAGGATCTGCTGATATAGATAGGAGGGATAGAACAGCATATATGCATGAGAGTACGGCTGAATGGGTTGAGATCATTCCTTAACTGAACAATCTGCTGATATTGATTCTTGATTCTTGAAGCCCGATAAATGCTCTATACTCTATAATACTGTTGATGTTAAGCGTATAAACATCAATAATACACATTTATATAAATCTCATTTTTATAGAGGGTAGTAATGATGCTTAATATGTTATCAAACACAAATCATATATTATAATTAAAGGATAGATATGACAGCAATGACCTTGCAGTCTATTCTACAATTTTATCTACTTTATTTCACAGAATTATCACAATCACGATATTGTTGTTTTGCTTTCAAATATTTCGCTGCTAACAAATCAGGGATTTGTAAACATTATTTTTAATTGAAGATAAATAAAATTAAGTTCATAAAAAAAGATGTAATATTTCAAGATGGTATAAATTCAAATAATACAAATGAATTTCAGGTGTAGAGGTTGCACCCAAATAATATCTACTATATAAATGCCTAGTGGCGTGTGTGGAAAAAAAAACCAAGCTGCAGCGCCACCTGCTGGGCAGAGTTATAAACTGACCTATATATTTCTTGAAGGAGAAGTGACAATTGGGAGTGGTTGGTGGTTGCCGGGGGTGACAGTGGGGAGTTTTTAACACCTTAAGTAGCTTGATGAAGGATGTGGTGATGAAGATGAAGGATGAGGTGATAGAGAAAAATGATGAGGGGGTGACATGTGGACAAAACCACGTTAAAAAAGGGCGCTTGCGTCGGGAAGTAACGCTCTTCCCCTGAGGAGGCCTGGGCTAGGCCCAAATGCATGACAAGAACCTTTTTAACACCTTAAGTAGCTGGATTTGACTAGAATGCATGAGTATCATGCACGGGTTAACTTGTATATATATATTTATATTTGATTAATAGTGGGCGAAACTTTGATGACCTATGACTTGTTATAAATTTATCAAAATATGATTTCCCTTGGATGACCCCACACTCAGTGCAGTTGGAGTTTGCCTGCTCTACACATGGGGCCTGAATTTATTAAGAATCTTAAATTAAGAAGTTTCTTATTTAAGTCTCCTAAACCATGTTACAATGCAAGGGGCAAAAATTAGTTTTCTGCCTTGCACATAAGTTAAATACTGACTGATTTTTCATGTAGCATAGAAATACTTGATAGCTTATATGTACACTGAAATTTAAAGTTGATATTTGTGTGCTACATGAAAAAACAGTCAGTATTTAACTTATGTGCAAAACAGAAAACAAATTTGTAACATGGTTTTGTCCAGGAGACTTAAATAAGAAACTTCTTAATTTAAGTTCCTTAATGAATCATGCCCATGGTATTTAAAGAGCACTCTGAGCACTTATAAACGAGTTCCAGTTATGCTTTCCTATATTACAGACCTTGGCTTCTTTGGCCACTCACCTGATTTCTGATTGTGCATTCCTGTTTTACAGATCTTAGTTTGATTGACAATTCTGGTGATTACTGATTGTATTTTACACTTTCTTTACCATTCAGCCTGTTATATTTGATCCATCCCCCTCTTCTAATCTGATCTGTCTTTGATCTCCTGATGACAAAATCTAACTTCTCTTCATTCAGCTTGAAGTCCTCTATGTCTACCCCACTGGCCCCCTTTTTACTAGGACCTCCCAATTCACTTATTCTTGTGGCCCTAAAGAATGCAAGTGCAAACATGATACTTATGCAAGCCACGGTGCTTAGCCCCACTCTGTTGTATAGGAGTGGCCATGCATCTATTTTGTTCACTTATCCCCTTGCTGGAGTTGCATTCAAGTGACCACTGATGTCATGGGGCGCCAAATTCAAACAGGTGTCTGTATTTAAAGAGCAGTCTGAGTGCTTCTCAGTGCCAGAGTATATGACTTCATGGCTTCATCCTTGTTCAAGCATTCTGGTTTCCAGTGGTGCATCCTTATATTATAGACACTTGCTTGTTTGACCTCACTCCTGATTTCCTGACTGTGCTTCAGTTGTGCTTTCCTGTGCTTCAGACCGCAGCTTGTTTGACAATTTTTTTTGATTGCTAATTGTGTTTTACACTTTCTTTAGCATGCAGTCTGCTTTACCAGCTTGTCAAGAGGGTGAATTGAGGGCTGCCACCTGCGTACTCCCTCAAGCTTAAAATTCTCTGGGTTCAGTTAGTAGTCTGTCTGCCAACTTGCTGTACATCCATTATTTTTCCTATATAACATGAATTCTGCAGCGCTGTACAGAGAACTCACTCACATCAATCCATGCTCCATCGTAGCTTAACCACAATTAGGCAGATGTAGTCACTGATGGCCCCTTAGCATTTGCAGGTAGAATTATGCAAATAGAATGAGTATTTTGTAGGTGCACCATCACAGCAATGAGAGAGGTAGTTAGTCCTTGAAATTTTGAAAGACTGACAAGGGAAGTTAAAGAGGGCATGAATGTCTGGCTACATTTCCAAGATGAGTACAGCACTTACACAATGTGGAGAAAGGAAAGCATATGTCATTCTGAGAATTTTGCAGTTACTATTGCTGTGATGATCTGAAGAAGAACATTTGGATGAGAGCCAGGCACAGTCCATTGTCTAATAATGAAAAGTGAAGTGTGTGTGTGTGTGTGTGTCTTGCAAACTGCACCCCATAAATTGGCCACATAACCTCATTACAGACGTACCAATGTGGCTCACCATAAGTTGTACTTTTACTGCACCATCACTCCTTGACCTCACGTGAGACCTTGTTTCCCTACTTTGTGAATCTATACCACTCCATGCAGTGCAGTCAATGGGACACTCAGAATGCACAATAGCTAAGGGTGACAAGATTTTCATAAACAGCGCCTTCATCATCTTCTATTGAATATCTGCTAAATTTCCTGCCCCAGTTTTTAATACCTACAGGAGAATGCACCTCCAACCAGTTGAACTCTTCTACCACTTAATGTTGTTGCAGCATTGCCCACAATGAATCTCTAAATGATGCTACTTGATGTGTGCTGATTGCTGCTAAATGATGTGAGCCTAGTGCCGCCCAAGCTGAAGGGACCATAAGCCAGCTGTCACATTTTTGCTCCCATTGTCCCATCTCTACTTTCTCCTTTTGCCAGCAATCTCACTTTATTATCTACATTGGAACAAGTTAACATTTCTGTTTCAACCACAGCTGTAGATGTCCCCACCTGTAAACAGAAAACACAGCCAACAGCAACATGCACATATAATTATTTACCTCTCACTCTTTTTTTACTTTTCTTTACAAAGGAAAATACAATCACTACCTGTGATTTCTTCTGCAAATTTCAAAGTCCATCTATTGCCTACTGAACCCACATCTCTCTTGAGGCTCCAACATGATGGTGGTCTAACTGTTCTCATCAGCTAATTCTTTAGAATTTTTATATACCATAGCCCTTCGAAAGCAAACTCCTTTGCCTTCATACTCAGTGGGCTAGGCCCACGCTTTACCAACCTCCTAGCTGGCAGTACCTGGCCTGAGATTCTTCACTTTATCCAGGTCCTTTACTTGGTGGCAACCATGCCACACTTCCATTTACGGTCCTCCTCTACTCTGTCACACCAGGACTGGTTCACAGGCATTCCAGTCGCTATAGGGGACTCCACTCTTCTGCTCTAGCTGCTGTCATGGTCGCCACCTTCAATTCACCAGACCCCATTGGGTTGGCAGAGGCTGCTCCAGGTGACCTTGTCATAACTTGTGTGCTGGATTCCTGGCCTCCACCAGGCCCGGCGCTCCCATTAGGCAAGGTTAGGCAATTGCCTAGGGCGCCGGGATCTGCAGGGCGCCTCGAAATGAAAAAAAAAATGGAAATCCACGGGGAGGAGAGGAGAGGAGGGAAGGGGCTATTGAATCTTACCTGCATGAAGCTGCTCCTCTCTGCTCTGTCTTCTCCCCTCCGCTCACTGACAGTGACAGGCCGTGATGATGATGTCATCATCACGGCCCGACAGTGTCTGTGAGTGGAAGGGAAAAGACAGAGCAGAGAGGAGCAGCTTCATGCAGGTAAGTTAAAGAAAGACATGGGGGTGGGGAGGGAAGCGCAGTGGCGATTTTTAAAGGGGGGGGCAGCGGCGGTTTTTAAAGGGGGGGGCGGCGATTTTCACACGGGGGGGTGACGATTTTTTTACACGGGGGGGCGGCGATTTTCACACGTGGGGGGGGGGGGGTAAGGCGATTTTCAGACTGTGCCTAGGGCGCCAAGGACCCTAGCACCGGCGCTGGCCTCCACGGACCCATGTCCTGCAATCCAACTCTCATCACCCCAATCACTGTCTTCTGTCTTGCCTCTGCTCCTTATGACATCCCTCTTTCTAGCTATCACCAAATGTGCTGAGTGACAGCACCTGCAGAAATAACACTGGACAACCTGTAGGCAATATGTTGGAAAGAGTTGGAGGTGAGCACATATTTCACTTTAATCTATGCTCCCCTATGTCAAACATTGTGCTGTTCATCAGTTCCTCTTTCCACCTCACTCTCCTACTCACCCAAGTCGAACCTAATCTTGTGATATTCAATATTACTTGCGCAAGAGAAAATCATCTGTATCTCTCCTGCTCTGCAAGATTCCCCTTTTCCTCATAGCAGTAGCAGTACCTATAGCAGGCTCCCTTCTGTGTCTGTGATCTGCTGGTTGACCCATTACATGAGGCCCCTGCTGCTCTGTCACTTGAGGGATGAGGGGCTTTAATATGAAGAAAAAATGTGATTGAGAGGACAGCTACTTCAATTATTTAAAATGCAGCTATGATCAATTACAGTACAGTACAGTTAGCTAGGATTTCTATAACTATGCTTGTTGCAGAGAAAATGTCTCAACTTCTCTCTGTAAGGTGTTTATACTCATTAGGTTGAAAGCAAAATCTACACAGTGATAACACTGCCTGGATTTTTCTGGTAAAATTCCAACTATGAAGTGAAACTTAAAGAAAAAAAGAGAGAAGAAAATGTATTGTTACTATACCATTATAGAGGCAAGATTTCATTACACAGATGGTGACATCTCAATGTCTATCGTAAAAACACAGCAGGCATAAATGATTTTTTAGACCATACCAACAATAAAATTACACTAATACTAATGTCACTGTCAACTTCATTATGGAGAATATCATATTATATTAGTACTTGGCACTTAGGGATGCGAAATTGAAGCAGAGAAAAATCTCAATTGGATTAACTGACAAAAAAACGAACAACTTTGATGCAGCGATACATCCAGTGAGACTGAGGACGATGGAGGTTCATATATTGTGGAAAATGTGCTCTTTTTGAGATCTTTTTAACTGCTATTTTAAGTCAGAAAACAACACAGAAATGTGTTTTTGTTCCGCACCTGAGAGACAGATGTATCAAAAGTATTTTCTGTTTTTAAATGAATGAGAAAATAAAGGTTCCCAGCCAAGTATGCTGAACATGTTTTGGTCAGCACAATTGAGCATGCATGTTCCGTTATCAGCAGTACTTGTTTTATATGCACCATGTGTACACCTTTGCATTTGGGTCCCAATGCAGCCAACACCTACTATATTCATGTTCAGTTTAGTGATGTCTGTGTGGGTTGGGTATGAAATGTTGAGAATGAACATGTGAGTAATAAAGAGGGAAAATGAGGGTTTGTATAGGATTTTTTTTATTTCAGATAATGTAATTTTACAGTGCTGTGTGTGTTTTATTTACATTATATCCATTTTTCTTGTGGGCTGTGGGTGCCAGGACATTCTGCCACTTGTGGTTCCTCAAGAGCCAGCATGCCCTGGCGATCATGGGTAGGATGGTGCTTGTAATACTACAAGCACCAGCATGCCCAGATACTTAATGGCAGTCTGGGCATGCAGGGACCTATAGTGAACTAGGGACAAAATTATTTTTAAAATTATTATTAATTATTTATTTTTTTACCCCATGCCAAGGAATGTGGAAGATCCCTAGAGCTATGAGCTGGGCACACATTTTTTTTTTTGCGGACCCGATTTCCCTAGGGAATCCAGCCCTGTGCTGACCATCCTGAGTTTGGCTTGTCAGTATGGCATGGGGACCGAGCCATATTTCTGCACTGCAGAATTAGTGGTGCACTATAAATAAATGATGATGATGATGATGATGATGATAGCGCCACCAGTCCCAGTTGGTAAAAGGCTAGTGCTGGTAATAGTAAAATCGGGGATACTTCATGCCTTCTGTCCCCCCAAATTTGATAGTATTTTTTATATTCACTTCAGTTTCTTTTTTATTGATTGTGCTGTTGCTGGTTCTAATATAACCCTTTATGTCAACATTGTTATTGTCAACATGTTAACATTGTTGACCTAATGAAGCTGTTGACATTTAGAATGTCAACAGTATCAGCAGCTATTTATATAGCACCACTAATTCCACAGCGCTGTACAGAAAACTCACATTAGCCCCTGTCCCATTGGAGTTTACAGTCTAAATTCCCTAGCACACACACAGGTCAATCAATTAACCTCTTAGTATGTTTTTGGAGTGTGGGAGGAAGCTGGAGCACTCGGTAGAAACCCATGCAGACACGACTAGAACATACAAACTCCAAACAAATAAGGCCATGGTTGGGAATTGAACTCATGACCCCAGTGCTGTGAGGCAGAAGTGCTAACCACTAAACCACCATGTTGCCCAACATTCTGAATGTTATCATGTTCATTGTCAACATTTCGACTACATCCTGTCTGTGCGTCCCTCTGCTTTAACAGTGATTTTTTTTCATTTATCTGTTAGTGATCCATTTAATTCAAGGAATGTATATTTGACACAAACATCAAAGGAGCATTAAAAAAAATGTCTACACATTTGTGATAAAAGATGTCAGTACTCAGATGCACTTAGTAAAAATCCACTCATTGAATTCTAAGAAGTATGGGACTACTGCCTCTAACTTTAAGTGGAGTGTGAACTTATTGCACACACTTGCCTCTATGAGACAATGTTCATATATCCAACTGCATAACTGTTTATAATTTTACATAGGTTTAGCCATGGGAGAATTATGGTGCTTTATGTGAGCTTATTAGTCTGAAACCAACTCAGCCATTTAAATGATTTACATTCCGACATAAATATTCTTATTTAATGGAGTATTATTTTAAGTAAATATTATCAGAAGGAAAAAAACAAACAAAAAAAAGAGAAGAAGCTATAAAATACAGCAGAGTGTGCTTTGAATGATTTGGTTGTTATTAGAGATGGGCGGGTCCGGTTCTCCGAGAACCGAACCCACCCGAACTTTGGGTATCCGAGTACCGAGCTGAGCAGCTCGGTACTCTCCCGCCAATTCCGAATCCAAATCGAGGCCGAACGTCATTGTGACGTCGTCGGATCTCGGGACTCGGTTCTCGCGATACTTCAACTTTATAAATACACGCCTCCACAGCAATCCATCGCCATTTGACAGAGGGAGAGAGCAGGGTGTAGTCATAGGCTAATTAGAGCAGGGACAGAGAAAGAATACAATATTGTTCTTGCAATTGCTCTAACCAAAATCGCTAGTGCAGAGAGGAGGATAGAGGTTTATTATTTTTTCTTCATATTTGGCACTCCCCAGCGCTTTTGGGTTGTCCCCCATAATTGTGCATTAATATTTCTGGCTGTCAAAAGTCATATCTGTCAGCAGTATCTACTCAATAAATGTTAGCACTCCTCAGTGTTTTTGGGGTGTCCTCTCTAATTGTGCATTAATATTTCTGGCTGTCAAAAGTCATATCTGTCAGCAGTATCTACTCAATAATTTTAAGCACTCCTCAGTGTTTTTGGGGTGTCCTCTCTAATTGTGCATTAATATTTCTGGCTGTCAAAAGTCATATCTGTCAGCAGTATCTACTCAATAAATTTTAGCACTCCTCTGTGTTTTTGGGGTGTCCTCCCTAATTGTGCATTAATATTTCTGGCTGTCAAAAGTCATATCTGTCAGCAGTATCTACTCAATAAATGTTAGCACTCCTCAGTGTTTTTGGGGTGTCCTCTCTAATTGTGCATTAATATTTCTGGCTGTCAAAAGTCATATCTGTCAGCAGTATCTACTCAATAAATGTTAGCACTCCTCAGTGTTTTTGGGGTGTCCTCTCTAATTGTGCATTAATATTTCTGGCTGTCAAAAGTCATATCTGTCAGCAGTATCTACTCAATAAATGTTAGCACTCCTCAGTGTTTTTGGGGTGTCCTCTCTAATTGTGCATTAATATTTCTGGCTGTCAAAAGTCATATCTGTCAGCAGTATCTACTCAATAATTTTAAGCACTCCTCAGTGTTTTTGGGGTGTCCTCTCTAATTGTGCATTAATATTTCTGGCTGTCAAAAGTCATATCTGTCAGCAGTATCTACTCAATAAATTTTAGCACTCCTCTGTGTTTTTGGGGTGTCCTCCCTAATTGTGCATTAATATTTCTGGCTGTCAAAAGTCATATCTGTCAGCAGTATCTACTCAATAAATGTTAGCACTCCTCAGTGTTTTTGGGGTGTCCTCTCTAATTGTGCATTAATATTTCTGGCTGTCAAAAGTCATATCTGTCAGCAGTATCTACTCAATAAATGTTAGCACTCCTCAGTGTTTTTGGGGTGTCCTCTCTAATTGTGCATTAATATTTCTGGCTGTCAAAAGTCATATCTGTCAGCAGTATCTACTCAATAAATGTTAGCACTCCTCAGTGTTTTTGGGGTGTCCTCTCTAATTGTGCATTAATATTTCTGGCTGTCAAAAGTCATATCTGTCAGCAGTATCTACTCAATAATTTTAAGCACTCCTCAGTGTTTTTGGGGTGTCCTCTCTAATTGTGCATTAATATTTCTGGCTGTCAAAAGTCATATCTGTCAGCAGTATCTACTCAATAATTTTAAGCACTCCTCAGTGTTTTTGGGGTGTCCTCTCTAATTGTGCATTAATATTTCTGGCTGTCAAAAGTCATATCTGTCAGCAGTATCTACTCAATAATTTTAAGCACTCCTCAGTGTTTTTGGGGTGTCCTCTCTAATTGTGCATTAATATTTCTGGCTGTCAAAAGTCATATCTGTCAGCAGTATCTACTCAATAAATTTTAGCACTCCTCTGTGTTTTTGGGGTGTCCTCCCTAATTGTGCATTAATATTTCTGGCTGTCAAAAGTCATATCTGTCAGCAGTATCTACTCAATAAATGTTAGCACTCCTCAGTGTTTTTGGGGTGTCCTCTCTAATTGTGCATTAATATTTCTGGCTGTCAAAAGTCATATCTGTCAGCAGTATCTACTCAATAATTTTAAGCACTCCTCAGTGTTTTTGGGGTGTCCTCTCTAATTGTGCATTAATATTTCTGGCTGTCAAAAGTCATATCTGTCAGCAGTATCTACTCAATAAATTTTAGCACTCCTCAGTGTTTTTGGGGTGTCCTCCCTAATTGTGCATTAATATTTCTGGCTGTCAAAAGTCATATCTGTCAGCAGTATCTACGCAATGGATTCAAAGCAGTCCACATATGATCTAAATGAGCAACCAGGTTCTGTCACCAGTCCTGATGTTAGTGTTCCCAGTACGTCATCTGGCCAAGGCGATGTCAAACAACAGAGTGTTTTCAAATTAGTGCAAAAAACAAAAACCAAAAAAAAATTTACTGTATTGAAGCGAAAACGAAGTGTAACTGAGCAAAAGTTAAGTGACGATAAAAAAAAAATTGCAAGCATGCCATTCTACACACGCAGTGGCAAAGAGAGAATGAGGCCTTCACCTTTGGCTATTAGTGGCAGATCCCAAAAAGTTACCCAGCCTACAATTGGTGCACAACTACTGTTACGCGTCAAAGCTGAGCTGCAAGATACCAGTGAGGCATTACAGGAGAATATTTGCTCTGATTCACAAATGACAACAATCCCTGTGGAGAGTCCATCCAACAGTGGGATGTCTAATCGTGAGCATTCTGCTGATGTGTGCCTTAATAGCCCGAGTGTAGCCGGTGATACCCAAATTGAGGATGCCACTTTGGAATTAGAAGAGGATGAGGGGGAGATTTGTGTAGGCGACGAGGGCGCTAATGAGGATGTTGATGAGGATGAGGTTGTTTGTGTAAGTCCTGCACCAGTGGCAGCAGTTCTGGCACGTGACAAGAAAAAGGCCATTGTCATGCCTGGGCATAAAACAAAAAAATCCACTTCTTATGTGTGGAATTATTTCTACCCAAATCCAGACAACAATTGTATAGCCATTTGTAGTGTATGTGAAGCCACAGTCAGTCGAGGGAGGGACCTTAACCATCTTGGAACCTCGTCTATGTTACGCCATTTAACGAGAGTTCATGGCAAAGTGTTGGGAAAAGCTGAAAGTTCTTCCCAAAAGAATACAAGCACTCCCTCATCAGCTAAGACCCTCCGCTCACCGACATACCGACGGCCACAAAATACACCCACCACACCATCCTCATCAATATCCTCAGTAGCGCTCGGAGTTAGCCCGGCATCCCACTTAAGGCTGGATGACTCCGGCACTATTATTGATTCCTCTGAAGAAAGCGTTAGTCCTGCTGCTGCTGTTGCTGCTGCTGGGGGTGAATCGTCATCCCAGAGGCAGGTGAATAAAATGAGCAGTCCTACATTTCAGCAATTAACTGTGAAACAATCCTTTGCGAGGGGAAGCAAATATGACAGCAGTCACCCAGTCGCCAAGCGAATCACAGACGCCATGGCTGCAATGTTAGTGTTAGATCTGCGTCCAATCTCCACCATAAACGCAGCTGGTTTTTCACAGTTAATTGAGGTTTTGTGTCCGCGTTACAGAATTCCATCGCGACACCATTTCTCCCGTAAAGCTATTCCACAACTATACCAAAAAGTGTGTAAAAATGTAGAGATTGCGCTGAAAAATGCCATTCTGCCCACTGTTCACTTAACCACAGATATGTGGACAAGTGGAAGTGGCCAAACCAAAGACTATATGACTGTGACAGCCCACTGGGTTGGTCATTCACCTTCACCAGCAGGAACAGCAGCAGCATGTACACCACTACGTAACATTTGTCACAGGCAGGCCACTCTTTGTATCACCGGCTTCACTAACAGGCATACGGCTGACAATTTGTTACGCAAACTGAGAGATGTGATTGATGCATGGCTTATACCACTCGGACTCTCCCCAGGGTATGTCATTTCAGATAACGCCAACAATATAGTGCGAGCATTACAGCTGGGTGATTTCCAACATATTCCCTGTTTTGCTCACACCATCAACTTGGTGGTGCAGAGCTTCCTACGAAACAACCGTGAGGTGCAGGAGATGCTTTCGGTGGCCCGTAAAATTTCAGGCCATTTCAGGCATTCAGCCACAGCATGTAGGAGATTACAGCAGCTCCAAGAGCAGTTTAACTTGCCCTGCCACCAACTTAAGCAAGAGGTGGTAACTCGGTGGAATTCCACCCTGTACATGCTTCAGAGGATGGAGGAACAGCGCAAAGCCATCCAAGCATATTGCACAAGTCATGACATTGGGAAAGGAGGGGGGATGTATTTCACTCTTGCACAGTGGGGAATCCTTTCAGTGCTGTGCAAGGTGCTGAAACCATTTGAAGTTGTGACATGTGAGGTCAGTGCAGACTCTGCTAGTTTGAGCCAAGTCATTCCTTTAATTAGACTATTGGAAAAGCAGCTTGAGAAAATGAAGGAGGAGCTGAAAGCAAGCAATTCAGCAAAGTATGTTGGCCTTGTCGATCAAGTACTTAATTCGCTTCACAATGATCCTCGAGTTATTAAGATCTTGAACTCGGATCAGTACGTTTTGGCCACTGTGCTTGATCCAAGGTTTAAAACCTACATTGAGTCTTTACTTGTAAATGAGCGAGATGTGAACTTTTGCAAGGAGCTATTGCTCAGCAAGTTGGCCGCTGAACTGGGCCTCGGCTTGACGACGTGTCCTCCTTCACTTTCTCAAGCTGTTGCTCGTAAAAAATTAAATTTCCAAAAAAGAAGCAGGGAAGACACAGGGGGCAGACGAGAACAATTTAACATCTGGGCTGGTTTGAAGGATTTTTCAAAAAAAAGTGTCACTTTGCCCATAAGTCCATCCAATATGAGTATAAACATGCAAAGGATGGTGGAGGATTACTTTCAAGAGGTAGTTGATATGGAAATGTCAGACAGTCCCTTTCCTTACTGGGAAGAAAAGCAAGCTATTTGGAAACCCATGTACAAACTTGCTTTGCAATACCTAAGCTGCCCACCCTCCAGTGTGTACTCTGAACGAGTGTTCAGCACAGCAGGGAACTTAGTCAGTGATCGCCGTAGAAGGTTACTTCCCAAAAATGTGGAGAAAATGATGTTTATAAAAATGAACTACATCTTCCACGAGGAAGGCCTTCACCATCCAAGACATGCAAGCACTGACTGTTCTCTAATGGCGGATTCAAGCGGCGATGAATTGATAGTCTGTGATGATGACGATAACACTGATGAGGGTGAGGATGAAGCTGAAGATGATGCCGATAACATCTTTTTAAAACTTTCTATGTAAGTGTAGGGTGCAATCTACCCCCAAAGAGGAAAGGGACTTGTGGCATTTCCATATCACATACCATCTTGAAAGGCTGCTGTTAGGGCAATTTATCCTTAAGGGTAGGGTGTCATAGACAGAGTGACCCTAAACTGGCTTTGTCCATTTTTCATAATATTGTACAGTCTATAATGGCTGAATTTTTTAGTATTTTATACAAGTGGAGGGGGGCCTAGAGAGACAGAAACCAAACTGGCTTTCTCCATGTCAATTAATATTGTACAGTCTATAATGGCTGAATTTTTTAGTATTTTATACAAGTGGAGGGGGGCCTAGAGAGACAGAAACCAAACTGGCTTTCTCCATGTCAATTAATATTGTACAGTCTATAATGGCTGAATTTTTTAGTATTTTATACAAGTGGAGGGGGGCCTAGAGAGACAGAAACCAAACTGGCTTTCTCCATGTCAATTAATATTGTACAGTCTATAATGGCTGAATTTTTGGGTATTTTATACAAGTGGAGGGGGGCCTTGAGAGACAGAAACCAAACTGGCTTTCTCCATGTCAATTAATATTGTACAGTCTATAATGGCTGAATTTTTTGGTATTTTATACAAGTGGAGGGGGGCCTTGAGAGACAGAAACCAAACTGGCTTTTTCCATTTCTTTACATATTTAACTATAAGTGTAGGGTGTAATATACATTCAAAGACGATGGCTGCATTGCCAATATGCATAGATGGAGAGGAAGACAATCTGTTTTGTGTGTAGAATAGGCCTACCAACGAAGAATTAAACTGTTTTTTGGGATGATTTATTACCTCAACAATTAGATTACTTGTCTCTAAAACAGTTGGAGCACTAAATTGGGTTAATTTAGGCCCAAAAACATGGATTTTCCCAAAAAATAGCAAAACAAAACCAAACAAAACCAAAACCAAAACCAAAACACGCAATGGAGGTTTTGCAAAACCAAAACCAAAACCAAAACACGACGGTAATCCAGATCCAAAACCGAATCCAAAACCAAAACACGGGGGTCAGTGACCATCTCTAGTTGTTATTAACATTTATTATAGCTTCAAATATAAGCGATGTTTTCATAACTTTTTCTACTGCAATGAAATATTTATTTGTATAGTAATACAGGCACAAATATTTGTTCTTATACTTAAAGTAAGTTTCCTTGTTGATGCTATAACTTTCCCTCCAGCACCCTCGCTATACAGCTTGGCGAGCCAAGCTTGGAAAGTTATTTCTGCTCTATCCCGTTTACTTATGTATCTACTTTATTTTTTAATTTCTGAGATAAGAAATTGTAAATAAAGATTCTATCTTTGTGCTTATCCAGAAACTAGAAATTCACAGCTTATTTCAACGGAGAATAACCAGACATGAAAAGTAGCCATTTCTACTGATCGCATCTTTCATTTTCAGGCTGAAATAACTGCCATGTGGGTTTGCTGAAACTTATGCAACTGGAGCAGTTAAGTTTGCTATCGCTGTGTGTTTCTTTGGACAGGAAACAAAAGATAAACATTGAAAAACATTATTTCTACGTCTTTTTTTAATACAAATGTTACCCAAAGAGAGGTGAGAAACATTTTGCTAAATATTCAATATATACATGACAAGTTAACCCATACATGATACTCATGCATTCTAGTCAAATCAAGCTACTTAAGGTGTTAAAAAGGTTCTTGTCATGCATTTGGGCGATAGCCCAGGACTCCTCAGGGGAAGAGCGTTACTTCCAGACGCAAGCGCCCTTTTTTAACGTGGTTTTGTCCACATGTCACCACCTCATCATTTTTCTCCATCACCTCATCCTTCATCTTTATCGCCACATCTATCCAGACACAGGGATCTCTCTCAGCGGTCCATAGTATCACACTCCTTCCGCTCTGTCACCCCCGGCAACCACCAACCACTCCCCACTGTCACCCCCGGCAACCACCAACCACTCCCAACTGTCACTTCTCCTTCAAGAAATATATATATATATATATATATATATATATATATATATATATATATATATATATATTTAAATCTTTATAAACAATTTTAACAATCAACAAATTAAATTAACAAATTAAAAACATCTTAGTATACCAAATTTCAGCCCTTTCTGAGTTTTTTTTCCCACACACAGTAAGAATTTAGTAGGTCAGTGTATAACTCCGCCCAGCAGGTGGCGCTGCAGCTTGGTTTTTTTTTTTTCACAAAAACACAGACTAACACACGCCACTAGGCTTTTATATTCTAGATCTCAGAGGATTGAGTGAACAAAATCTGAATATAGGTATATGCAGCAATTATCTGTCGAAGGCTGTTGCTCTCACTTGATATGTCTTTTTGTCGGTACAAACAAGGATCAGATATTAAACTTGCAAACAAAAAGAATAGAATTGGGAAGACTTGCTATAGAAATGCTGGATATGTTCTGGATGGTCACTGGCAACAATGGTCCCATATCAGCAGCGATAAAAGTTATTTCTGACATTTGAAACATGCTGGTGCACAGAACATTTCATGTTGTGGAACTGCACTGATTGTCTGCCTGGTGCACGTCATGGGTGCATTATTCCCAATACTGGAAATTACGCAACTGCCCTTTTTTTTTGGAAAGGAACTACATTTAAAGTCAATTTCAACTTCCATTTTTATCCAAAATACTGGCTAATTTTGCCTTATTCATGCTTCAAATTAATCATGAAAATGAGGGGATATCAAAATTGCATTTATTATATGTTACTATTTTCCATTTCAATGTTTTATTACGTTGATAGTAATGTGAAGTTATTCGTTATGAAAATATAGTCGGATTTCCACAATATACAAAAATGTGGTAAACAAAAGAAAATCTTTTTTGGGGTAGGAGGGAATACCAGGGGACAGTCCTGTAAATACACCTTTTACATCTATTGAATCTCATTTAAATATTTCATACCAAAATGCTGTTTTTTGCATGTCGGTTAAAAATGAGGAACACGATGCAAATTCCAAATTTTGTACCAACATACATACCCCCATCTTGTCCCAAAAGAAAAACACTTTCCTGTAAAAGATAAATAACGTCACACAAAAGCTTTATTCAGAACTGTAGCTAGGCATTTTAATGCCCTTGATAAGAGAGAGCCCTGGTGCTCATTCACCATCAATGTGTGGGCGAAGTAGCTGCATAGGCAACCCAATGTATGTGTCTATCAAATATAAAGCATAGTCAGCAAGATCAGTGTTTCTCAATTCCAATCCTCAGGACCTCTAACAGTGCATGTTTTCCAGATGACAAAGGTAATAATTATACCACCCTTGGATCTGTTACAATGTGCCAGTCAGTATTGAATACACCTGTGCTAAAGCAAGGAGATATGGAAAACATGCACTGTTAAGAGGTCCTGAGGATCAGATTTAAGAAACACTGAGCTAGATCACCCTATTACCCCATGCACCATCACCATTCTCCTTTTGTAGCTATTTTTATTAGTGATAATCAAACAAGCCAGTTCACACTGCAATCGAAGCAGCCTGACAAACTCAAACTGATTGACGAACTCTAGAGAATATCTAAATTTAGGTTCACAATCAGAGATCGCAGTTAGAAGATGCTAAACTATAAAATGAACTGGTTAGATATGGAAATCAATCGAACAGACAAAACAGAAGTACTTGCTCTTAACCTCGCACCATGTGAAGTTTCATCTCTCAAAACCAGCTACATCTTCTGGTGGCAAGATTGGAAGATAAAATGCCTGAGCATTTACCTGACCAGGTCTTATCACCAGCCTTTTTCAATGAATTTTCCAAAATTTTCAGATGCCCTAAGGATAAACATAGCTGATTAGAATAAGATGTACATAGCCTTGGTAGACAGGCAAAGTGAGGCCCCTTCTAATGCAGTTACTTTCAACAATTTCATATTCATTTGCTTTCTGGGATCACTGCGCACATAGATACAAGAAAATGCACAACTCAATCAAGATGATACAGCTTTGGAACTTAGCATTGATCCTATGTCTTAAGCCATTTGAGCCATGGGTGAGTCTCCTTGTTATAATGGAAAGAAGCTGAGACTGTGTAGTGGCTTAGACCAGCGGTTCCCAAAGTGTGCGCCGCGGCTCCCTGGGGTGCCGCGGCGCTGTCACAGGGGTGCCGCGGCCGCCCTTGCAAAAGAAGAAGAAGAAGAAAAAAAAAGAACTAACCAATCAAGCGCCGGATCCTCCTCCTCACTGTTCTTACTGACTGCCGGACGTGATGTCATCATATCCGACAGTGTCAGTGAGGAGCAGCAGAGAGGACACCAGGAAAGAAGACAGCAGAAAATGAGGAAATAAGGTAAGTAAAGGAGCAGAGAATAAAGGGGGACAGAGTGTGAGACGCTGAAGGGGGGGACAGAGAGAGCTGCTGAAGGGGGGACAGAGTGAGATGCTGAAGGGGGGACAGAGAGAGATGCTGAAGAGGGGACAGAGTGAGATGCTGAAGGGGGTATAGAGTGAGAGCTGATGAAAAGGGGGTCACAGAGTGTGAGATGGCGAAGGGGATACAGAGTGAAATGATGAAGGAGCACAATGTGATGATGAAGGGGCCTAAATACATCTTACGTTATTTTGACCCAACTACTTAAAAAAACGGGACTACCCGGTAATTATTTTGGCTTAGAGGTGCCTTGGAAAAATTATGGTAACCCTAAGGGTGCATCGAACTGAGAAAGTTTGGGAACCACTGGCTTAGACTGTGTAGTGATGGGATCGGTTTAGGATTATGCTGCCTTATTTTGATTTTGATTGTTTTTGATCCACAGGGTGAATTTCTAATTGTAAGCAAAATAGTGTACTTCTGATCCCCCTATAACAAAGGGCAACTTATGCTGTGCGTCTGCCTTTTTGATAATGGGAAACAGCTCTAGGGTGGGTTGAGGACTTTAGGGGAGTCAACACTGCAAGTTTTTATCTATTTAAACAAAAGGTTTAAACAAAAGTACACCTCCTTTCATTAACTGGTACCCCATCCCATACCTCCTGCTGGTCCCTACTGGACCATCTCTTCAGTCCCTCACACTTTTAAACTCCTCTAGTGGCGAATAATCTTGGAAGGTGCGACAAACTCATAGGTCAGCATACTTGAATGAAATAAAATGTGTATTTTCAAATAATAAAGTTTTGGTGCTGTTAGCCCATCTTTATCAAGGTAACTGCACATTCCAGCATGCAAAATATTTTTAATACTTTCTTACACTGTTGTAGATAGTTGTGAGTTAAGGTATAAAAATATATCACAGTGACCCAAATTCGCCCATCACTAATTATAGGTGCCAGCGGTGCCCGTGAGGTGGGAACCTTTTTGTAGGCCCGCTGTTAAATGTTACTTCCCCTTGCTTTACAGATAATAGCTTGTAGAGAGTATCAGATGCAGGTGATAATAAATATCAACTGAACAAAGTAGTGTGTGAGGCACTCCTGTCCGAAAAGGAATTTTTTAATATAAAATCAACTTTATTGATGTATACTTAAGAATTTTTTGACATAGACAAATAACTAAATCCCACCTGGATCGGTGAATTAAAATATACAAGTGAATAGAATTGAAAAAATGTGTAAAGAGAATTAAAAAATGACCCGGAAAAAAGGGGGGATAGCCGATCAATATTTACAAATGAAAGGCTAGTATTGCACTATAGTTGGTATTTATAGTTGAGGTCTGGTCCTATATTTATATGTTCCTATTTTGGCAATTCATAAGACCATCAAGACCTGATATAAAATGTCTCTCCAGAAAAAGCCTAGGCAATTATCACTATGGCTAACATGAAGTGGTATGAAATCCACATAAATTGAGATCCGAGCGTGTCTTTATGTATGAAACGCTTCCATTATTTTAGAGTCTCTCATAATGTATGGGTAAGAGGAAATACCAAGTATGTTGTACTAATATTTTAATTCAATAGTAATGGTAGTGGGCGATTTCGTTGGATTGGTATATCATCAGAGGGACATAGCATACAATACGGTGCCTATATATAATTACTTCACATATAGTCCCACTCTAGATGTAAATAACTAAGCATTGAAATCTGTATCTCAAGTTGGTACACATGTCACAATGTATTTAAACCTTTATTATGTTAGTGGAATCGATCTAATTTATTGAACCATTGTTGCTAGATAGCTTAATAAGGCTGTGATCCACCAAGATAGTATCGGTATGTTTTCTCTCAAATGTATCTCTACGTGCATTGATAATGCACGTGACCAATATTACGAGTTCCAAGAGGTTCACATAAATTATATTGCAGGGATTCCTCTCGGATATATCCCTTCATGCAGCGGTATGGCTATGTTATAATCCCCCATGGACTATCTAATATTGTGAGAGATAGTTATTTTATAAGCTAGCGACAACAGAACTGTGTAGTATAACAGGTTGTATTGTGCAGTGCACTAGCAGACACATATGCTTGTGCAGGGGTATATATGAGCTGTCTGTTGGAAATCACACTAATAGTATGTGACTCCCATAGAGAAAGCCTGCGCTACCATTAGATAAAAATCGGCACTTTCCATAGGGACTAATGTTATCATTGATATCAGGCCTATGGTTGTGCATGGATATATTGCCTACTGTTTAGCTTTATAATATTCATCTGGATTAAGAGACACAATCGCGGAGAGTCCCGCTGATCGGCTCCCTATTTCCGGGTCTGTGACGTCATGCGTCACGTGCCCGACGTACGTTTCAAATTTCCCATGACTAAGCCTAATTGGTGAAACGTACGTCGGGCACGTGACGCATGACGTCACAGACCCGGAAATAGGGAGCCGATCAGCGGGACTCTCCGCGATTGTGTCTCTTAATCCAGATGAATATTATAAAGCTAAACAGTAGGCAATATATCCATGCACAACCATAGGCCTGATATCAATGATAACATTAGTCCCTATGGAAAGTGCCGATTTTTATCTAATGGTAGCGCAGGCTTTCTCTATGGGAGTCACATACTATTAGTGTGATTTCCAACAGACAGCTCATATATACCCCTGCACAAGCATATGTGTCTGCTAGTGCACTGCACAATACAACCTGTTATACTACACAGTTCTGTTGTCGCTAGCTTATAAAATAACTATCTCTCACAATATTAGATAGTCCATGGGGGATTATAACATAGCCATACCGCTGCATGAAGGGATATATCCGAGAGGAATCCCTGCAATATAATTTATGTGAACCTCTTGGAACTCGTAATATTGGTCACGTGCATTATCAATGCACGTAGAGATACATTTGAGAGAAAACATACCGATACTATCTTGGTGGATCACAGCCTTATTAAGCTATCTAGCAACAATGGTTCAATAAATTAGATCGATTCCACTAACATAATAAAGGTTTAAATACATTGTGACATGTGTACCAACTTGAGATACAGATTTCAATGCTTAGTTATTTACATCTAGAGTGGGACTATATGTGAAGTAATTATATATAGGCACCGTATTGTATGCTATGTCCCTCTGATGATATACCAATCCAACGAAATCGCCCACTACCATTACTATTGAATTAAAATATTAGTACAACATACTTGGTATTTCCTCTTACCCATACATTATGAGAGACTCTAAAATAATGGAAGCGTTTCATACATAAAGACACGCTCGGATCTCAATTTATGTGGATTTCATACCACTTCATGTTAGCCATAGTGATAATTGCCTAGGCTTTTTCTGGAGAGACATTTTATATCAGGTCTTGATGGTCTTATGAATTGCCAAAATAGGAACATATAAATATAGGACCAGACCTCAACTATAAATACCAACTATAGTGCAATACTAGCCTTTCATTTGTAAATATTGATCGGCTATCCCCCCTTTTTTCCGGGTCATTTTTTAATTCTCTTTACACATTTTTTCAATTCTATTCACTTGTATATTTTAATTCACCGATCCAGGTGGGATTTAGTTATTTGTCTATGTCAAAAAATTCTTAAGTATACATCAATAAAGTTGATTTTATATTAAAAAATTCCTTTTCGGACAGGAGTGCCTCACACACTACTTTGTTCAGTTGATATTTATTATCACCTGCATCTGATACTCTCTAGATATCTCTAGTTATGAGAGCACCCCCTCAAAGCATGTATTATAATTAAACATATTTAATTGAGGTTTGTCCAGACCTTGGAGCGGATTGGTTCAATTTTTCTCTTTCTAACCATAGATAATAGCTTGTAGCAGTCAATGTCCTGTTTGATAGGCCTGCTGGTCAAATGTTATTTTCTTTCTAGTGAAATATGTTTCATACTATCATGTTACATGTTACATTTTTACATTTAATGTATGTCTGCGGTCTTTAGAACTTATGTACAGCAACCATCTTATTTGTTTATCCTGGGTGTGTGTCAAAGGTGGCCACGTTTAAATTTGCAACCACTTACTGTTAGTCCATTTACTGTTGATTATTCCAAAACTACAGCTTGCCTTGAAGGTCTATTTTGCAAATATAATCACTATCATATCTGCAGCTGTTAGCTATTGAGGCAAAGGGAGAGGTTTTCCACAGGCCTCATCTAGGTATTTAGCTGACAGTCTGCAGGGCAAGGCTGAAAACAGAGCTACACATTTGTACATTAGTACACCTAGCTTAAAGAGATACAGGTAGAGGACAAATGTGTGACAAAATAATAGTAAAGAGTGTATTTTAACTTACATGTTTAGAGGTGGTTTGGAGGTGTCTTTTTACACAGCTAACAGCAGCTGACAGGTTGTGTTTGCAATGAGTCTGGTCAAGCAGAGTCAGAGAAAAATAAGCCCGCGCTCGGTATATCCCACTTTCTTTTGTTTTGTATACATATATGGGCATTTATATTGCCACGCAGCTGGTACCACATACAATATGAGATATACCGAGTGCGGGCTTATTGCCAAGCAGCTGATACCATATATAATGTGGGATATACCGAGCGTGGGCTTATTTTTCTCTGGTTTTGTTTCAAAATATTGCCTTTTTGTCATAGCAGCTGTCCATCAAGCCTATTTAAGGCACATTTGGGTGTGGCTCACAAGCCAGCCTTTGCTAGATGTAAAGCCCTATACTGGGAGGTGAGTGCATCTGATTTTAACTGCATTTTAATAGTGTTTAAAGCATATAGGTCAGTGTAGGACCTGCATATAATGAGGTACCCTTGACGTTGGGATGCAGGCTTAAGTCTTTTGATCAAAATATGAACTAATACCTCATGTTTTAATTTTGCTAGACACACACAGATATGCAGTTTAAAGAATAAGCGCTGACAACTTTCTTTTGTTTGGTCAAGCAGAGAACCTGAGGAGAAATTGTCTTTAAAGGTTACATGAGTGTGTCACCTGTCTGTCAAAATATGGCTGCAGGAGGACTCTAAAGAATATAAGCCTGAGTTAAGAAACATAGAATTTGATGGTAAAAATTAACCACTTGGCCCACCTAGTCTGCCCATTTCTTAACCTATGGTAACCTTACACCCTATTTGATCATTAGTTCTTTGTAAGGATATCCTTATGTCTTTCCCAAGCATATTTAAACTGCTCTACTGTATTAGCCTCTACCACCTCTGATGGGAGGCTATTCCACATATTCATGACCCTTTCTGTGAAGTAATTTTTCCTTAAATTTCCTCATAACCTACTTCTTTCTACATGGGGAAGTTGGTTCAGAGAAACCCACAGTTGTTCATTTATCAGTGTGACCGATGCTGAATAAGTTGGCCGGTGTCTAGGGAGCTAGTCCTTCTTTGCCACTCCCAGCCTGACAATAAAATGCAAATTACAAAGCAATAGGTTTGTGTGTGCATCAACAGAAGGGTGGTCATGCCACACTATATGCATTATTTTGTACAATGTATCAAAATACTGATTCATCGAGCTGAAAATCAAATTGAACACCAAAAGGGAGATTAATCAAAGAGCAAAAGGCCCTATTATTACAAGGGTTGTTCACTGATCCCCGTGTTTTGGTTTTGGATCTGTATTAACTTTGTGCTTTGGTTTTGGTTTTGCCAAAACGCCTTAACGTTGTTTGGTTTTGGATCTGTATTTTTTTGCAAAAATTGCTAAAAAATGCTAAAATCACATAATGTGTCTCTTTTTTTGTTCCTACATTATTATTAACCTCAATAACATATATTATTAGTTATATACATTCAATTTTGACCAGCTCACAGGTCACAATGTTATTTTCATCCAATTTAGGCCAAAGATTGCAGTGAGCTGGCTGGATGGTAAGCGACAGAGCAACGCCACAAACACACAGCAGTTTACAGCACATCTAGGAAACATTGTCACACAACAGTGGCAGAAAAGAAACGTGGTGCAAGATGGAATTGTCCTTCGACCTTCCCACCCACCCTTATGTTGGATTGCCATATTATTGATGGGCAGTATACTAGACAAGGTTATAAAGTCGACAATATAATGACATTGACAGTATTATTAGGACAACAATTGAAATGTAGACAGTATTATCCCAAACTCTAACCCTATCACTAACTCTAGACATGTCCCTATCCCTGCCTCTAGAATTGTCCATATCCCTAGACCTGCCCCTATCCCTGTCCCTAGGCCTGTCCTTAACTATATACCTAGCCCTATAATAATACTGTTCACATTTAAATACCTAATCATACTGTTCACCATGTGAATTGACAACCTAATAATACTTTTTCTATGTAAAGAATGGCACTGAGCAATGTCACTGGAGACTGGAGAGTGACAAGAACACTGCCACACCCCTGTTTTTGTGTGAGCAATGGCACTGAGCAATGTCACTGGAGACTGGAGAGTGACAAGAACACTGCCACACCCCTGTTTTTGTGTGAGCAATGGCACTGAGCAATGTCACTGGAGACTGGAGAGTGACAAGAACACTGCCACACCCCTGTTTTTGTGAGCAATGGCACTGAGCAATGTCACTGGAGACTGGAAAGTGACAAGAACACTGCCACACCCCTGTTTTTGTGTGAGCAATGGCCCTTAGCAATGTCACTGGAGACTGGTGAATAAAAAGAACAGGGCTATCCCTTCTGTTTCTGTGTGAGCAATGGCAGTGGAGACTGGAGATTGAAAAGAACACTGCTACCCCTGTTTATGTGTGATAAATGACAACCTGCGAGATCTGACAACGTGACGAAGACGTTTTGCCTCGATTTCAGTTCTGAGGGCGCGGCAAAGTACCGAGCCGGCTTGACTCTGTACTTGGACTTGGGATGTTCAGGGGGGGGCTAAGTTTTCAAAAAACTGAGCCTGAGCATGCCTAATTATTACAAGTGAATGAAGTTGGGTGTTTTTTTTTAATGATTATAGAATGGTCTTATTTGCAAGGTATACTTTTTCTTTCTAAATAATTGTGCTTGCCATGTCCTCCATGGACTTCCCACAATCTGTTAGGAACCTCTCCAACCGGCACAACACAACCCGGAATCTACTCTGCCAATCAGGTGTTCACTGGAGCCCCTGATGGTGGGGACAGACTGGGCCGCAGACTGATAGAGGGTCGTGAAGTGTGTACCGGCTGGGGAGAACCCAGGCAAGCGGAGTGAGGTCCACGCAGAGGTCAAGGGCCGGCAGCAGACAACAGTATCGGTAAACAAGCTGAGGTCAGGGGTCACAGGCAGATAGCAGAGACGGTAAACAGGCCGAAGATCAGGGTCACAGGAAACACATGCGAAGTCCAATTCAAAGCCAAGGGTCATACACGGGAAATCAGTAGCAGAATCAGGATACAGGAACAGGAACAAGCAGGTCAGCAAACTGGAGCACAGAAGCTATAACCGGCAATGAGGTAGCAGACCTCATTGCCTTAAGTAGTAGGCCCAGCCAATCAGAGCGTGGCTCTGATAATCCTCAGCCCCCTTGCACCTAGATTAATTAGCCCACAGGTGTTGTAATATGTTGAGCGCATGCGCCCGGCTTCTCACCGCCGGGACGCAGCGCTGAAGCATCCATCCGTTGCCCCGGCAACGGCCGGGTCATGGGCAGAAGTAACGTCCCGGTCACCATAGCGATGGCCCGGACACAGGTAGGAGAGTCGCGGCGGCTGGGCAGCGCCGCGGCTCATAACACAATCCCTCTAGTTGCTAGCCATGCCCCTCTGGCAGTTGCCCACACCCCTTGAATGACGCACCTACAATTGCATTTCCCATAGGTGTTCTCATGTTCCAGTTTAACACTAGTGTCATACTACCAGGCAAACAATTTTTACTTTTTTAAATAAATGAATATGCAATAAAATACTTATAGCTAAAAAGCCACAACACTATGCAATTTGTGCTTTTTTTCACTATAACATTGGGTCATGGGGATGCTAGTGGCAGAAGGCACCAGGACTCACTGGCTGTTTTAACATTAATAACAGGAAAACATTGAGTGTGTTTCTATCTGTCAGTGTGTAAAACACCCAGCCTATTCAGCATCAGGTTAGGTCCTCTAAGAGGGAGCCAACAATCAAGAGGGTCTGCTTACCTTGAGAGTACCGACCCAATGATGAATAGCACTGAGCCCTTCCTGATACCTGTGGCTTATCGACAAGAGTAATAAGTATGAAAAATAACTATTGTTGCACTACAAGTGCCAGCATGCACTGATAGCCACTTACTACTAATGCATGCAGGAGCATGTAAAGGTACAAGCACCATAATGCCTATCATCGCCAGTATATGCTTGCACTAGCGGTGCCACAACAGCCTTAAAAAAATACAATGACACCTGATTTAAATAAACTTTTATTAGGAAAAATGCAATTGCAGTTTGACACTTTGCCGTTTTCTTGGATACTATTTGATGCGCAATTTTGCCTTTAATAATGGATTGCAAACTGCACATCAAGCAGCATGAAAACCAGAGGTTTTCTATGTCCTTTAGTAAATCCCAGCCCTAGAGTTTATTTTTGCATATATATCTCTCTTAATTATAACAAAAATCCACTAAAGTTGTGGTTAGCCTTTAATCTACTTAAAAAAAAATAAACATAGACACTTTTTTTAATGGTCAAACTAAAAAAGAATGTTGCTCTCACAACACAAACATTTCTGACTATAGCTTATATTTGAAATGCTGGCACATATAAATGTTCTACATTTTGGGTTCCAGGCAAGTTCAGATCCCAGTAGTACATTAAGTGGTAAAATTAAAGTACAAGTCAACTGCTGTGAAGTTTGTTGTTGCCCTACTTTAAAACAGCTATTTTTCACAATGATGGGACATCAGGGAGAAGATGAATTTCGATTTTGCAATGCTTGGTGGATCCTTGCCGTGACTTATCTGGACTTAGCAGAATCCACTTACATATCATTGACAATGCATTGCTTCCATTGCTACAGCCTTTGCAATGAACTTGAACAAATGTAAACAGCAGCATTGAATGATAAAGATTTTAGCTGGAAATATTGTCATTGGATTTTACCATATTTAGATTTTGCGAAATAATGAGCGATTAACATTAATAAAAAATAATACATGTAAAAATACTTTCTACAAGCACGGAGAATATAAAAATTGTTTGTTTTTTTTTTTATAAATCTGTGTGCATTTTATTTAGCACTTTCAGCATAATTGATTGAATTAAGAAAAGTTACAGTTTTCTTGATAAAAAGTATGATTTGCAATATCAGTTTTTTGACACAAACAAAATCGAGATGCTAAATATTAGTATTTTTTTTTGGAATTTTATCTTTTCACTTTTAGGAAAATATACTGCATGCATCTTAAGATGAATATATTCTAAGTGACGCCAATATCACCAAGGTCAATCTTTATTTAGCAGCTACTTCAAAAGTATTTTTTTTTTTAATTTGAAAACAAAGTTAGCACCCCCATGCGGTGATTACTCATACTTGCCAACTCTCCCTGAATGTCAGGGAGACTCCCTGAAATAGGGGTGATCTCCCTCACTCCCTGAAGAGTCTGACATTCTCCCTGATACTGAGCCAGTACAAGACGTGGTTGGTTTCACCGTCTGTGGCATGATGACACAGTTCAGAAATTGTGTCCTATGTCCATGTATTGATGCCTATGGAGGTGGCCATTTTCATGGAGACCAAGATTTAATCAAAGACTGACAGGTAAGACAACATGACTTCAGTAATGGAGACAGAAATGTAAAAGACACTTCAGTCTCTAGAGATTCATTAGCTGCTTTTCTTTAACGCATAGTTGCCTACTTTCCTGGGATGTCCTGGAGACTCTTGCATTTCTGGGAGACCTCCCCGGAGAGCAGGGCAACCTCCCGGGAGCCCCCACCATAGATAAGTGGTGGAATGACGCAAATATCGTGTCATCTTTGCCGGCGTCCTACTGTAATTGGCCAAACTTGTGACAATCATTTAGGGGCAGGGCCCAAATGTCACAATTCGTCAAGCCCCACCCTTGCATGTCCACCTCCCCTGGGATCTCCCTGAAGCTAACAAGGAAAAGGTGGCAAGTATTTGATTACTCATTTCTACCTGCTATCTCCTTTAGGTCGGAAGCTAAATCTAATTATGATTTTCTCTTGTGGTTTTAAGTAGGATTGCCGGAGCAACAAGTAGGTATAGGATAAGACAATGCATAAGCCGTTGACATGGTCCTTATTATCTGGCAAAAAGTTGGGGAACGTTGTTCAAAACGGCCAAAAGTATTAATATACTGTAGTCCTCCTTCCAGCTCCTTTGCCTTAGCTATCACCTCCACTCCCACACTCTGTACCACCCTATTTGTGTCTGCTCACCAGCAATTCTGGTGTAAGGGATTAAATTGCACTACAATATCAGACTTCAGGTCCTCGGTACTAACAGTGACAGAATGGATTGCATTGGGACAATTTAACATACAATGTACTTAAATGTATATTTTATATATTTACATATATTTTTACTCAGCTAAATCGTCTACTTCCCCAAATCGGTGCATCCTTATTTGTGTCTTCCCCTTTCCTTAAGGATGAAAGCTCTCATGAGCAGGGCCCTCTTTTATCATGGTCTCCTTTTACCATTCCATCACCCTCTGTACTCTGCTGCTTCCCTAGCTCCGTTTTCACACATTATTTTAAGGGACATCCACCTATTGAGGTATAATAAACAACTACAGCTAACCCCCCCCCCTTACACACACACACACACACACACACACACACACACACACACACACACACACATACACACACACACACACACACACCACCACCACCACCACCTCATTCCAGTGTGCACTACAAGTTGATTTGCACACCATTTGTCTGGAGATCATTATGATTTTTTTAAGATACTTATAAGCTGGGTTTTTGCCAGTTAATAAAAAACAGTAATGTAAAAGAGAATATTTCCCCCTTGATCTGAGAATAAATAGTACATTTTATTCTGGCAGCCTTTTTGTTACCATATGGGGTTCCAGGCAATAAAAATAAATGTAATAATTATGATTACATTTTGTTGGCAGTGAACAACTGAAAGCTTGTTCTAGTTTCTTAAATTAATAAATAAATAAAATAAGGATTATTTGATTACCTGTCTCAAATCTACCTTTCTAGCTTACAAAATGAATTGGTGATGATTTTTTTTGGCCAATCTCAAATTTCTTCACATATTGATGTTTCACAATAGGCAAAACCAGGAATTAATTACGTGGCCTTAGATTCAATAACCTGTCTTTCTCTGTCAATGCCTTCTCTTACACAGTTTTAAGAGTCAAGTGTTTGCATTGCCAAAATTTACTTTAATTGGTGTAATAAAAGCAAGAAGCTTACAATAAAGTAGCCATCTTACAAAGCCAAGAGGATTGCCAACTCAACAGAAAAAGACGTAGGAAGACATCAAACCAAGCTTGGGGTTATAGGCTAACCCCGGGCCTTATATAAGGATAGAAATATTAATGGTGAAGTCCTCAGCTGAGTGAAAGACCACACCAATATATCATTATGCAATCTAGGTTGTGTGTCTCTATCTGAAATTGGTTTAATGCTATATCACTTGATTGTGTGTGAAAATTATTTTTGTGCATTATATGGGAACTTGTGAATGAAATCTGAGGGAAAAAATCCCAGCAATCATGCTGAATCTTTATCATTCACTATCTGACCATGCATGAAGAGCCAAACAATTCCTTTGCTTTATAATAATTCCAAAATAATAGATCCAGATCAGACTTGTGCAAAAACAGTGCAGGGAATAATGTATATACATTATTTAAATTACTAATCTTCAATATTTATTCACCTTTAGGCTTTACAATTCTTCACTAGGAAACAAAAGGGGTTTTATTCTCTTATGGGTCAGGAGAGCATTTTCATTTAATGTATTCAGATTCTATTCATGTATACAGACTGTTCTACACGCATGTGGTCTTTGTAAACTGGCTGTTGATTCTTCGTTTTTATCAATAAACTTTATTTAATGCAAGACCGAAAAATCTAAACACAGTAACATTTGAACATAATAAAATATCATTAGATCTATAAAAACATAGATAAACATGTCAAGACATATGGAAATATAAACATATACTAACTGAAATACCCGGTGTTGCCCAGGTTTAAATCTTCAAGTTATTAAGTTATCAATGAGTAGGATGTAACTCAGGGGTGGATCTAGAAAGATTTTCTACCCCAGGCGATTTAGGGGGCCCCCTTTCTGACTTTTAAGGCTGTTGGCGGCTACACAGTATGTGCAGGTCCGCTCGGTAGTGACAATGTGCTGCCTGGCTGCTCTGATTGTGTTTAAAACACAATCAGAGCAGCCGGGCAGCACATAGTCAATGCCGAGCGGACCTGCACATAATGTGCAGCCGCCGGCAGCAAGCCCCTGCTAGGGGGGGTGATTGCCCCAATCGCCCCACCCCTGGATCCGCCACTGATGTAACTGTTAACCTTTAAAAAATAATTAGCAGCTTTTCCAACGCATCCATGTGGTGGCTGCCCGGTGTCTTTTTTGTTTTTATATTAAATGTCATCCAAATCCATCCAGTGGAAGGCTCAGAACAAACATACACCAACGGGAGGTCTGACCAGGACCCTAACCCTCCTAAAACCTGTCCAGGATCTAACTGGACCATCTCACGTTGGTTTCATCCCAATCGGTGCAGGGGTGTCAGAATGCAGGCTCAGAACAGGCTCCCTGGGGCAAAGTTTTGCTCTGCACACACCAATGGGACGTTCTGAATGGGACCCTAATCCCCATACAATCTGGCCAACTGTCCAACTGTACCATCTCGCGTTGGTTTCATCCCATTCGGTGCAGTGCTATCAGCATGCATAACTGGACAGACAAACAGACCAATGATTTTTTATATAAGATATGAAAATCGTCAGAAACATAAATATGTATTTCCAAATGGTAACAAGCAAAGTTCAAATGAATAGCTGCTGAAAAACAGTGAACATATTAGGATTATCAACCAGGGTTTTATGTTTTTTTAACTAGGGGAGGGGAGAGGGAAAACAAAGTTGTAGTAGTGAAGGGGAAGATGGCTCAAGGGTAAAGGTATAGATCCCATGAGAGATGGAGAGTGAGGGAAGAAATCTCCAAACATTTGAGAACCTGATATCAGGACAGGGGGATGACTACATCACAATAGGGGTGTGGTTATATCACAATGGGGGCATGGTTGTGTCACAATGAGGGTGAGGCCACTTGCTCAGAGAGTTGTCTAGCACTGTAAAGACAACACCCCTCCAAACACTGCAGCCTGTACCAATAGCAGGTGCGCGACACCAGTTCACCGGTGCTCTGCTATGCAGAACATACATGTCTTATGGCTAGTGGCTACTGATATAAGATTCCAGAACAGATTACAGAGGTCTTCGATTATAGGAGCCGCCTTTCCCATGGAGATTGTTGCGTTCACAGGTACTTGTATGCCTCCAGGACTTAAGCTCTTGTGTAGTGGAAGCTTATATGCAATACCACAGCAAGTAGATAGGCGGCAGTAGCCAAGATAGGAGCGAATGGTAAGAAGCAAGCAAGGGTCATGGGTCCTTAGCAGGCAAAGTAGACAGGGACAGGTCAAAGGGTCATGGCCGGCAGCGAACAGGGATATTCAGAAAATAAGGCCAAGGGTCAGGGCAATCAGATAACAAGCATGGTCCTGAAAACTAGCCAGCGGTCACAACAGGAGTAAATCAGCAACACAGCAGAGTATCCACAGGACAACACTGGAATACACTGGAACACAGAAGCAGGTTGGCTACGCATAGCACAGACGCTATAACTTGCAGGGAGGCTAAGACCTCCCTGGCTTAAATACATAGGGGACTCAATCAAAAGGGAGGATGTACACCAGATTAATCATCCTCAGTAGGCTGTCATAAATTGATAATGTGTGCATGCGCCCGGCTGTCTCTCCATGCCCGGAGGCGGTACAAGTTAGAAGAGCATCCCCGTCATTGTCTAGGTGACGGCTGGGGCAAAGCAGAAGTGATGTCCCAGCCGTCATGGCGACGGCCAGGTTGCAGCCCAGAGGTAAGCAATGAGTCACAGTGGCTTGGGCCACTGCTACGGCTTGTAACAACATGTTCACGGGACAGCGGGACAGAGCCCTAAATTTGTACTGTCCTTCCAAAATCAGGACAGTTGGAAGGTATGGAAATGCTCAAGACATAGAAAATAAATATATCACCCTGGATTTTATCAAAGATTTTGCAGAGTTGGTAATTACAGTGCTCACATATCCTTATTCTTCATTATTATTGAACATAGCATGGGGTGTGGTACCAACACATAATACAGAGAAGACAACAGCAGTGACACTGTCATGAGACACAAACGTAATTTATATAAAAGACAAGATTTGTCCTGCAGCAATAACATTGGTAATCAAAGAAAAGACACTTTTCATTTCTAGATTTAAATGTGTGATTTTATGAGATATGTACCTAAAAGGATTGTAGTTACTTTTAATAACACAAGCTTTTAAAAAAATATATAAATATATATATATCTTATATAAAAAAAAATCATTGGTCTGTTTGTCTATACAGTTATGCATTCAGACACCCCTGCACCGATTGGGATGAAGCCAGAGAGAGATGGTACAGTTGGATCCTGGCAAGGTTTTAGGGGGGTTAGGGTCACGGTCAGACCGCCCATTGGTTTACACTGAGCAGAACTTTTACCTAGCAAGCTTGTTCTGAGCCTGCATTCAGACACCCCTGCACCGAGATTAAACCAATGCAAAGTGGTACAGTTGGATCCTGTCCAGGTTTCTGGGAGTTAGGGCCCCGTTCGGATCTCCCATTGGTGTGAGCGGGGCAGAGCTTTGACCCGGGGAGCCTGTTCTGAGCCTGCATTCTGACACCCCTGCACCGATTGGGATGAAACCAACGTGAGGTGGTCTAGTTGGATCCTGGCCAGGTTTTAGGAGGGTTAGGGTCCCGGTCAGATCTCCCGTTAATGTACACTGGGCAGAACTTTGTCCCGGGAGCCTGTTCTGAGCCTTCCACTAGATGGATTTGGATGTAAACTTCACAGACCGGTAACATTGGATCCCAGAAGACGTACTAAGGGGTTGAGGTTCCGATTGGACCTCCCTTTGGTGTCTGCTGGGCAGAATTTTGACTTGGGGAGCCTGTTCTGGGCCTTCCACTGGATGATTTGGTTGAAAACCTAATAGAGGGGTGGCACATGCCTCGAGATGCCTAATGGAGTGGTTGAAGTCCTGGTCAGACTCTCCGTTGTTGCATGCTGGGCACAACTTTGAAACAGGTAGCCTATTCTGAGCCTTCCACTGGATGGATTTGGATGACATGTTAGCTGCTAATTATTTTTAAAATGTTGACAGTTACATGCAACACATTGATAAGTGAACAACTTGATTTAAACCCTGGTTTCTTCAACTAATTATATATATATATATATATTTTCCAGTGGGGCTGTACAAAAAACAGAAAAACAGCAGGGATTCAGTTTTACATTCTTGTATTCATATTTTTATATATATTTAGTGCTTTTCTCGCTTTAAAAATCATTCTGGCTCGTTTTAAGGAGAAGAATATTGTCATATTTATTAACAAAATGAACACGATGAAATCATACATATGCAACAATATAAAGAGTACATTAAGAGAAAATGATTATTAGAATATTATACCGTCTTTTCTTTACAGCTGTAAAATGAATCCAACATTGTCTTATAAATCATAATAAATTATATTTTCAAGATCATCAAAGCTGCAATGGCACTTTTTACACTTGAGGCTGGATTGCTGATAAACGTACTGTTTTAAAACCAGAACATTAGAATTATATTAAATCTTGTGAATGACATCTTTAGAATATATTTTGGCAGACACAGACTTGCAGTTAACACTCATGAATTTTAACTCAGATGCCTTTTATAAATGTGTACATTTATTTACATTAGACCTGCAATAAAGAAATATTGATTCATCAAGACACGCACCTGCCAATTTTGAGTTTATCGCATGCAAAATCACTGCGCATTTCCAGATTCAGGACATATGCCAGCAAACGCAGCGCTGTCCGCTCTGTTTTGTAATGCAAAGGACACTTACTACAGCCTACAATTTCAGGGAGTGAATGGGATGGGGAAGGGGCATTTTTCTATAGTTAGTTTACAATAAGGGCGTGCCAAATTCAATCACACGCAGCCACGTCTATATCAATCTCTGGGCAACTCAAAGTTACTTATTTTTCTGTCGTATCTCTTGCTCCAGCGACAAGGCTAGTCTAAGTCCTGATCAGAAGTGATGACAGCCTTGTATACATGCTATAACATATATTTTCAATCTGGAACATCTGCAAAAATGTATTTTATGTTGATTAGACATTAAGGGGCATATTCACTTAAGGCGGCACATTTAAAGTGTCAGTACGGTACTGCAACATCGCGGATTTCCCTTCACAACCCTATAGGGCACAAACGGAAATCCATTGCGTTGTTGCTGTAACGCGAAATGCTTTCAGGTTCGTTGAATATGCCTCCAAGAACATCCTATTAAATGTATGGGGGAGGGGGTGGCATAATTAAAAAAATATATATATTTTCTCCTTACTGTTTTATCACAAATGCTTATGTATTGACAGGTGGCATTCCATATATATATATATATATATATATATATATATATATATATATATAATACATCGTTTCTTGGTGTATTTAGTACGCAGAGTTGATTTACGCGCATTTCTTAAGAAACGCAGGTTGCGCTCAGAATCCGCGTCTTGATGAATGAGGCCCATGTGTTATCATGCTGTGACATGCAAATTAACTATTAAAAGAGGTCTTTCTGTCTTTTTTTAAATTAAGTTTTCGATATGTTGGCTAGCACTGAACCTTTTTTTTCCTTATAAGACTGTATAAGTTGATCATAGTAGAGCAAGAGTTCAGAAACTTGTCAGAGTGGCACAAGCAAAATGAACAAAAAATTCTTAAAATAGTTTTAATAACAAATGTTTAAATTATGTGATCCTAATGTAAAAGTCGTGGCATTCGGAAACAATTTTGGGATCCTTTAAATATCATATATACACTATATGTGTATGTATATATATATATATATATATATATATATATATACATACAAGTTAACCCGTGCATGATACTCATGCATTCTAGTCAAATCAAGATACTTAAGGTCTTAAAAAGGTTCTTGTCATGCATTTGGGCCTAGCCCAGGCCTCCTCAGGGGAAGATCGTTACTTCCCGACGCAAGCGCCCTTTTTAATGTGTGTTCATGAGGTAAAATTACCTCACGAAAATTAGTTTGACCCCTCAACTCGTAAATTTAGCCTTTACTACCCCTCCCACGGGGGGAAGGGGGGATGATGGAAGTTAATTGACTTGACTATTCTAATTTTTTTGTCAAATAATGTCAGTATACCAAATTTCAGGTCAATTGGATGAGCCCTTTCTGAGAAAATAGTTTTTTCCACACACACATGCACACACACACACACACACACACACACACACACACACACACACACTAACGCACACCTCTACACATGTGTGTTCATGAGGTAAAATTACCTCACGAAAATGAGTTTGAGCCCTACCAAATTTCAGCCCTTTTTGATTTTCTTTTCCCACACACACTAAGAATTTAGTAGGTCAGTGTATAACTCTGCCCAGCAGGTGGCGCTGCAACTTGTTTTTTTTTCCACACACACACAGACAGACAGACGCCACTAAGCATTTATATATTTGAGATATATATATATATATATATATATATATATATATATCTATATATATATATATATATATATATATATATATATATATATATATATATCTTGTATTATTACCGTTTGCCTGAGTTTATTTGGTAAGTCTATTTCCTTAATTCTATCTCTATCTCTCCTCTTTCACATTATGCTGCTGTAGATTGTTACATGAGTAATCATGCGTCACCACCTGTCTTAACAATGAAATTATTGTCTTTCCACATCACCACCATCAATCTTTTTAATAAAACTTGGGTCATTCATCTCTATATTCCACAATCCTATAATCACCTCTTCAGGACTATTAAAGTCAAGTCAGAAGGAATTATTGACTTATTGTCAACAGATCCAATCTGCTACCTTAATGTAAATCCAGATCCCCACTAGGTCATTCAGATAATAATGAACTAACTTTACAAATAAAGTTGCAAGACAAAAATAAATAAAACAATTTAAAAGCAATAGTGCACTTTGGTTATGGAGAACAAGCCAACGAAACAAACAAAGCAACAAACAAGCCAAAATGCATTTCTATGTCAAATTATTATTATTATTATTATTATCATTATTTTTATTATTATTATTTACAATCAATCTTGATTTTTTTTTGTTTATTTGTTTGTAATAATATTATTAGATATTATCATCATTTTGTTCTTATTATGTTTTCTAGGAATCTATTTTACCTGTTTATTAACAGGTATTATTACTATTATGAAGCGCTTTACAGAGAATATTTTAATCATTCACAACAGTCCCTGATGCAGTCGAGCTTACAATCTATATTCCATGACACACACACATTAGGACTAATCTTCAGAAGCCAATTGATGCCATCATTATGTCTTTGGTGTGTAGCAAGAAACCAGAGCATAGAGAGGAAACCCACGCAAACATAGAGAGAACATACGAACTCTACACAAATAACTGTGTCAGACTCTGTACTTCCTTAAACTGTTATGTTCCTGATCTGCACTTTTTAAATATGGAGCCAAACCACCAAAACTGAAAGAAAAGATATGTTCACTGAAAAACACCTTTCACAATTTAGGCAGAATCTTAAATACCAACTTGTATTGGAGCTGGCAATGACCGAGTTGCAGAGTTTTATGAACCCCTGGTTTTCACCACAGAACATCGCAAGGAGGTATGGACTTCTCTGCATGTATACTTGCAAGATTCAGCTCTTTGTCTTACCTCTGGGTTGAAGTGCCACTGATAGGTACAAGAAGATAGGTCAACAAGCTGGGCCTGGTACACCTGTGGACTACAGAGATGCCAAATTGGATCATGGAGGAAACATTAGGAGAAGCGAGGTAAGAAACAGGATCTAGCCTAAGCAATGGGATTGCTAGGAAACAGGTCAAATACACCAGATCTTTCATCAACAGGTTTAGTAATTTTGGAGTTCAAGTTATAGCCTAATACTCCAGCACCATAGTGTGCTCATAGTAAGGCTAATATAGCAATATGATTGGAATTTGGCTGGGCAAGGTGATGACAGAAGTAATTTGTCCAATTCATAAAGTCCTTAGAGAGTCATGAATCAGTTCCTGTACCACGTGTGGAGCGGCAGTTACAGTGCTGGATGTCGGGGAGACACATACAAGGAAAGACTGGGCAGATGCAGTGCCGGACCATGTAAGAGATCCCTGGGCAGCAGGTCCAGCAGTGGCTGACATCATTTATATTTATTAGTTCCAATAAATAAAATAATCTACATTGGCTACAGTTATTTAAATCTAAGCAGCTTAAAAATTGCCAATATAGTGACTTGTGCAGGGGCAAACACAGGATTTGTAGAGAGGGGTTTCCATGCTGCACCACCAGTGGGCAGGACCAGTATGCATAGGGGCATGGCCATAATTTTACGCAGTGCTTGTGTGCTCTTCAACTCTTCCTATCCCCCTTATATACACGGACAATGCTGCATGCACTACTGTTAGGTGCACGCAGCTCTCCCTTTTCGAGCAGAGCCGTGTGAAGGGGCACATACCTCGCAACTGTCCCTACAATCAGGACAAAGTCCTGACTGAGTGTGTCAGGACAGTTGGCAGACTGTCCTGCTCTTTCTCTTGTTCTTGCTGCTTTCAATACTTGTTGCTGGTGTTCGTGTCCTAAGCTTAGCAGCTGCTTGTCTGGATCCTGGAATGTTGGGTCCCTGTTTGGAAAAAGGACAGGTACATGATATACAAATCATCATCATCATCATCATCCCCATTTACTTATCTAGCACCACTAATTTTGTAGCCCCAGCAATGAGTGAACACAGTAGGCCACCCTCCCCCAAAGTGGCTCGATATTAAATCAAAAGCACCCTCGTTTAATAATTTTGCCTCCCAGCAACCAACCCGGACAGTAAATTAATGTCCTTCACCTTTAATAAAAATATCCATTTTCCCCCAATAAACCCCAACATTAAATTAATAGTATTTACATTTAATAAATAAACCTATTTCTTTCCAAATATTAAATAATTAGGATTCATTTTCAAGAAATATCTCTTCTTCTCCCCAAACTGAGCCACATATTCAATTAATAGCACCCATATCACCCCAGCATTAAATGTATAGGCCCATCATACCACCCTTAATAGGTCCGCCATAAACCCAATATTAAATTAAATATCCCCAACCTTCACCCCACCAATAAATGAAAAGCTCCCACTGTCAACCTACTTTTAAAAGTAATATTTCACACCCCATCCACATCACATAAAATACCCCCTCACACTTACGTTAAACCCTACCCACTCCCCCACAATTATATATTAAAAGTCCCTCCAAGACTATGTTTACAAAATAACTATTGTACTTATTCATTAAATACCCCCACTTACATTAAAAGCACATGAGAACCCCCCCTACACACACACATTCACATTTACACACCTACCCTCTTCATCTAGCCCTGTGTCTTGTGTCCTCCTGCTGCACACATGAGATATGCAGACAGTGGGAGAGAAAGGGACGGGGACACATCACAGGGACAATAAAAGGGTGGGGACACACAGCGGGGAGAGAGGGGCAGGGACACACAACAGGGGAGAGATGGCTTTGAACAGTGCACACAGAAATGATTTGCACACAAGCTGCAAAGTTGCTGGTCCCGGGGGCAGGGTCCAGCCACCTCAAGCATACATGCCCTAGACTGGGAGGGGGGTTTCCGGGCACTAGGAAATACCCCAAAGGTCTGCTTATGTTCTGGTGGGCCCCAAGTCTAATAACTCACACTAGGAAACATGGACAAAAATGATGGCTGAGCTGCTCAAACCAGCTGAAAACTGTTTCCCAAAGCGGTGTTTCAAATTGGTACAAAATGATACAAAATGTATAACCTTTTCTTTAATTTCTTGAAATTTCTTGAACTTTCAATGGGGTCAGTGAATGCAAACCATAAAATAGAGCCTAAAATGCAAACTGCAAATTTCAAGATGCAGAAACAAATTGTGGTATACTGGAGATTGTTGCAATATAATCAAATAAGTTTGGGGGTCATTGATTCTGTGTAATTGAATATGAGTTTCAAACATTTCTACTTACATTCTCTATGTTGGTCTAAAGCTATCATTTTTGATAAGTGCTTGCTTAGAGAAAGAACTCTAGGATGTGCCCTGCTGTACTTTTCCCTATATCTATTATTTCCAGAAGTAATGTTTGGCGCGGATAGTTGTGGCTGGTTTAAAATTTCCCTGTATCAGGGCACACAGTAGTCTATTCCTTGTCATAGACAGTCAATACATCACCAGCTTACAAACCATGCACCCCAGGTCATGTTATAGATCTGCAATCCTCTAGGGAGTCTGGAAAGAAATTTGGGAAGCATAACTCCTACCGATATTAATCTCTGTCCCACTGATTTTTTGTCAGTTCTGTGTTTAGACATACTGGGTATAAAAAAAGGTTGGGATAGGGCAGGGATCTGGGAACAGATAAATGTGATGGAGAAGTGCAGTTATCTATGCAGAAAGTTGCAGACCAAAAGAAGGAAGTACAGTAAAGTGGAGTAAGCTGGCATCTTCCCGGGGTCACCAGGCTGAAGAGTGGGCTCTTATCAGCAGCTTACCTTATTTTATATCTGCGCACATTTTGTTCTCCCTACATTTTATATGCTATACGAATAGTCATAACAATACTTGAATAGAGACCCAGAAATTGGTGGTCACACACTGTGATTTGCTTAGATTATTTCTCATTTGTTGATTTTCAGGTTTGATTTGACCCGTCCACATCCTATAGGCAAACGACAATCTCTGTGCGAAGCAATTGAAAGCTAAAGAAATAAATTTACAAGTTTTAACATTTAAAATGTAGGTATGTTTAAAAAAATAATAGGTACCTGGGACTTGTCCTGCTGTTTCTGAAAAACCCATGAACTTCTGAAACAATGCAGCTTTAATAAACTTGAATGGCAAGCCTTATAAAGCTGTAATTTTTCTGAAAAGTGAGTGTTTAGGAAGAGAGCTCCAAGATGTGTCCTGCTGTACTTTTTTTCTCTAATACGTCCAGTAATGATGGTTGTGTGGACAGCTGTGGCTGGTTTATCATTTCTTTGTGGCATTACAAATATTAAGTGACTATGATAAAGAGCTTATAGTTTGCACCTTATACCTTGTCATAAGGTACAGATTAATCATTATGAATGTCATCACTTTTTTCATTATTAGCAAGGACAACAATGGTAGATGTAAAATTAAGATATGCATTTGTATTATTGGAACTGTCATCTGGATTGTCAGATCTTGCTTGCTTTTTGCAAAGAATACAAAGATGTTTTTCCATAAACTGGATCCTGGTGATCTCAACTGACTGTTTGTGAATATTTTATATAATTGATCATTAACATGTTATCTATTTCATTTAAAATAAAATAAATGATATGATAAATTCAAGCTCTGTAATGAGATCCGTGTTCTCTGATTGGTAGAAATACCTAAGATTTATCAATTCAGCAGTCAGTGACTTTTATGTCCTACTTAGAGACTAGTGTTATAGAGAGGGAGAGAACAGTGATAGACAACTTAGGGTAACCGATGGAGGAGGAGGAATCAAAATGTAGGTCCTCCTCTTCCTCACTACAGTCAGTTGCTAAGTTGATAATGAAGGAACCCCTCTCTGCTTCAGCAGAATGGGTCACATATAGTATAATCATTTTTTCTATCTAAATATATTTTGTTCTGCCCCTTTGTCCTACATTTAAGGATATTTCACTGTCATTTTTTTGGACAGTGCTTAGCTATCTCTTGCTTCCCAAGCTTCTAGAATAGATGCAAAAGTGGTCTATGAAGATGGAGTGGTCATTGAGAATGTTATAGCGCTTAATGTATCTTTAGCTTAAACAAACCCAATAATATCTATTAAATTATTATACTGTCTGTTACAGAATTTTATATTGGGTGGGGGAAATGGTTTTCCATTGAATACTACTTGAATACTAGCTGCCGCTTGTCCAGCTTCCCCAGATCGGAGCGTAGATTTCAGAGATGCCTGTGCTGCAGTAGTAATGGCTACAGATATCACCCCTTAAGTGCCTTTCAAATGTATCAATATAGATTTTTCTTTTGCTGTGAATTTTTTATTTTAATCATCCTATCGATGAATAACCACCAGTACCCAATACATGCCTGCATTCTTTTGATATTATCTGTTTGAGCATTTTCTTAATATTGCAAAATCAACTCTGCATAGACTTTTAGGGCTAGATTTACTAAGAATCGTGTTTGGTGGCGGTTTGAAACCGCCACCCATCGCCGGCAGTTTAGTGGGTCAAACCGCCGCATTTACTATAGGGAGGCTCGAGGCTTCAATTTAAAATGACTGGCGATGTGTGGCGGATTGAAAAAGCTAAACCGCCATCAAAACCACCATCCAAAAGACAGGACAGGACAGTTTTAATACCTGCTTCAGAATGGCTGTATAGCTTAAACATGCTGTTTGAAGTATTTTGCCATTCAAAACATAAGAGAAAGCACCATTGACATGTCAATTATGTTGGCAATCATTATTTATTGATTAAGGGGCAAGATGAATTAAATAATAACTTATGAGGGAATAATTTTTTTTCACTATATTAAGGGGATAAAATTATTTAATTATTATATTATTTGGACAATATGTCATGACAAATTGTGCAACATAAATAATAATATCCACCATTAACAATCAGTTAACAATAATATATATTCACATTTTCTACATAATATAATGCTATAATAGTGTCCCTTTAAAAAAAAATATAAAAAAAAAATTCTCTTATAAATTAATATTACATTTATTTTGTCCCTTTAGCAATAAATGATTTTCCAAATGATTAAAATATCAATGGTGCTTTCTCTTATGTTCTGAATGGCAAAATATCTCAAACAGCAGCTGTTTGATCAATCTCAGCTATTGCAACCACCTCTTTCATTTTGGACGTTTGGATGGCTGTTTTGCGGCGGGTTTGAAAACCCCAGCTTAGTAAATCCAGCTGTTTGTATGTTCATCATTGTTAAAATCGGGATGGCGGTTTGTAAAGTGGTGGTTTTGAAAAATGTCATTTCTGGCCATTTTGACGGCGGTTTGGGCTTTAGTAAATCCGGCGGTTTTGAAACCGCCGGAAAACTAGCCGAGAACCGAGGGGTTTGAGCAAACCGCCCGTTAGTAAATCAAGCCCTTAATGTTTTTCATTTGGATTTCTTGCATAAAAGATTTGGTTCCATCTTTTTCTTTTCTACAACATCCCAGTTCTAGTGGCAAACCACCCATGTAATCTATCATAGCAGGCAATAATCTCTCTAACGATCTCACTATTATCCCACAAAACTAAAATGTATATTTTAGCCAGATGCACTTTTATCAATAACCACCTCAACATCCTCCTCACTCTCTTTCTTTCTCCAACCCTACTTTCTACAAATAAACAATTAGATGATACAACACTTAACTTGCACTTATCTTCCACACACAAAAGTCACTGACAGACCAGAAATGAAATAACAAAAAATTAACAAACATCAAAATCACAATATATTAAAAGAAAAATCACTCACAGACTGACTGTTAAAGAATAAACCACTGTTCGTCCCTAAAAATGCACCTGCCTCCTCTTAACAACTAAACCACACAAGAAGAAATGAATCACATGGTAAATCGTCAGGGGAAATGCCCAGAGGAAATCATTTTTTAAAGAAATCACTGGTCATATTATTGCTTTGAAACTGCCAGTAATTGTCTTAAAATGTGACAAGGTTAATCATTGGCCTAAGAAATATTTCTTCCTGTTATACGTGATGTCATTTTTCAAAAGAATCACTATGTGAAGTTTAGTAGCTTTGTCAGCTAAATGATGTGCAGCTTAAATTCCTAACTATAGGTGACAGTCTCTGGTATCTTGTTAACTGGTATGTTTTTCAGTCTTTTTTTAATTAAATATTCTGATTATAACAATAACTTTATGCAGAACGATGATGTCTACAGGATTTGGAAAATAAAACCTTAAGGAAAATGTAAAGGAAGAAAATGGCTTTATACCATGCATGACATCATAATCGTTTCACTGCCTAAGGATAAGCTACAGCTTCGTAGGGAATATACTTAATGATTTTTTTTTTACTTTATCCAAGCAGATAATATACTGTATTAAGATAAATAGGGTTTTCTTTGGTTATTGTAGTTGGGGAACTATATTTTTCATTTATAAGCATTAAAAGGGAGAAACAACAACTTTAAAAATAGATTTTATTTGACTTTAGTGACTTTATTTTATTTTAACACTTTGAAAAATTGTTGATTGGCAAAGACTGTGTTAACATGTAATAATGTCATAATTAAATGTCATTGATATTTAGACCTATTGTAGGCTATGCAAATACAAATCCCAGAGACTCTTTCTGTGTCCTGCTGTGGGACACACATATTGTACAATGGATTTTCCCAGCACCCATGGTGTTAATGCCAAGGTAATAGTCTAAAGAGGGAATTGCATTAAATACTGTTGAAGAATTACTAAGCCTGACAGCCATTGACTGCTTGGGCAATGAGTGAAGGTAATGAATACTTGATCAGCAAATCAGAGTGACTTGCATCTGATTGGTTGGAGTTTGGAAAAATCGCTGTGAATGGATTTTCATCCCTTTATTCATTCTCATTGTATCTGTGCTTTAGGCAAGTTGCATCATTCTGCTATGGTTTTTGTATCCCTAATGGACACTTCATGACAGAGGAATCCTTATGGATTTATTAGCCTAATAAAAAGGTAAATATATAGTTGGGGGGTCAATTTAAGTTAAATGATTTTTCTATTTTATTAAAGTATTCTACTATTGTAGAACTGCATATTCCAGAAACTGCAGTGTGCTCTGGCATGGTAGTCATAGGTATGCTAGCACTTGTAGCTACACAATAGTATTTAATCCACTTTTCACATTACATTATTACCCTGGCATCCGCCACACCAGAGTGTCAGGAAGAGCCACAGCAACAATGTTTCAAATATCTAATAAGCATGATTCCAGCCTCCTATTTGGACAAACAGTGAGGCATCTTGTTGTATGTCCTAACCTGCTCTATACTAGTATTAGCTACATTGGAGAAAATCAAAGAAAAACGTTAATTGTGGCTAGGAGGGACAGCCAAGTGACAGACTGCAAACAAAGGTCTCTTACAGTTCAATCTGTTATAAGTTATAACATAGTAGATACAGTGAAGATGTTCTAGCTATCTGGTTATAGTAGTACCTGATGTCAATAATCTTAGAGACAGCAACAATTCAAATGCCCAGATCATGCTTATTAGACATTGTTGCCGATATTTATTAATCAACAGGGTTTTGCCAAAGCTGCCTGTATAGAGAGCAAAACAGAAAATAACATAAAACAATGATAACAACAATTAAGGAGAAGTAATGTTGTGAAGAATGGACAGATAGAAAGAGCTGACTGGTAAAAGCAAGAATATCACCAGATTCCTTGAACTTTGAAATATATTTTAATACTCCCCTGCAGTGATCAAAGTGGGGGTATATATGGCGATATGCCATACTGCCTACATTCTAGTCACTTACATTATAAATATAATATATAAATATATATATATATATATATATATATATATATATATATTCTTCCTTGATTGTAAAATGATCAAGTTCCATCCACTTACATTCCCACTTCTAAACTTCCACTGCTAAATTTCCATTTCGACCACTGCTCCCTGGAATATGACATAACAGCAGCGGATAGCCACAAAATAATATATATTTTTTTATATCTGTCCCAAGATTATATAACTAAAGGTTCCCCTCAGACTAACATAACAATCTATGCATGTATTATGTTTGGCTAGTTTTTTTAAAAAAAATGTTGATTATGCAGGAAGAATATTTCACTTACTAATAATGAAGATGTGATATTTTAAGGTATTTTGTCCATGAGTGCATTATTGCAAAAAATCTTGCTCTGTTCTTGAGTTTTATGCCTGATCCTCTTCTATGCCAACTGAGTTCCACTCTTCTCTACAATGACTTCCCTTTCCTGCTCCGACACTAAATTTATCACAGCTTTAGAAGAGGCAGCTCCAGCCACCACACATTGTATCCAACAATCCAAAACCCATTTCTGGTACTCCAAAAAGGCCCATCACCTACAGAAGTGCCCCCTACCGCCAAGCACCACTGAAGAAAATTTCACTCCAACACCAGTTTCGTCCAGTACACATTTATCCTGTCTTCTTTCTAGGTTGCTCTATTTCTTACCAAGCCAAACTACTTTAAGTTGATTAACTACCATTTCTTCTTTCATCGTTCAACTTGCTACTTTGCCCACCAACACTACCACCCTTGTTTCATTTTTACTGCTTCTTTCCTATCCAAAGATGGCTAAATTTTAACATGGTTTAGTCATAGAATTTATTCAGTTTGTGATCGGTTGATGTTTAAGGTTTAATAATGTTTTCATGAACTTTACTCTTAAAATGTCCATTAAAAAAAAAGTACAACAATTATAACTTCACCATTTGTACTAATATATTATATATACTATTTGTTTTGTCTAATTATGTGGTGTTTGGCATTGTGCATAAGGAACAAATGAAGAAAGACCGGTGCTGCTAAAGCCTTTAGGTGACCAGAATACATTTGTTAATATGTGACAATAATGAGCTAAAATGATAATACAGACAGGTCCTTAAGCAAATCTATTTGAAAATAAAGTGAAATTCCTGTTTTAATGATACATTATTTCTCCATGGAAGTAATTTTCCTCTTCTTATTGCGGTAACCAGGTGCTTTGTTGCTTCTTCACTAGTAACATATTCTGCATTATTAAGCATAGAAAAAAGTTAATGAGCCCAATATAAATGTCCTTTGACAGGATACATTGGTTTCCAAGCTCCTGACAGGAATTCTGGCTTTGTGAGAGATGTGTTCCCCCAAGGGATGTCATTTGATTTAATTTTTGCCAAATTAAATTAGTCAAAATGGGTTTACAATCCTCCAGGGGAAGTACGTGTTCTTGATAGGATGATGACTTATTTTAAAGTAAGTAACTTTTGAATAAATTGCACCTGCCCAGACACAGGATTCTTTTTTAGTTAATGGCCAGGCTTAAAGAACAACCTCAGAATAAGTTCAATACACATTTAGTATCATTGTTTTATCCAAAATATACCCAATAATGTATTTAATAACATGAATGATTGAATAATATTGTTACACAGTTCTTACCATGTATAAAACATTCAGTGACTGATTCATTATGGAACACAGGTGCCGATACTTGCCGTATGGTGCACAAACTTGCGCTGCTCAGGGACATAAGGGAACTATACATCAGAATGCAAGTGTAATTAAATTCATCTTCGAACGCAAAGGACACTTACATCAGCCTACGATATAATCGGTGGAACGGAGAAGGGAATGGTCGTATGCACATAGTTAATGTAAATTAAGGGCATGCCAAGCTCAGGTGAATGCAGATATGAGAGAGGGAGAGATGGAGAGAGGGAGCTGACAGCTGCTCCCAGGCCCTGGATAGTGTGTGACATCCCAGACTGTTCCACAGCTGAGGAGCTCTAAATCTCATGAGATTTGGTAATATTGCGAGACTAAGAGCTTCCCTGCTCACTCTGCAGGAAGTTTCCATTTGATGGATGTAGGCAACACAAGCACAACTTAAGTAAGTACAGTGGGCTGGGCGGTGTCATAATGCGTATGGGGATTATAATGTATCTGTGGTAGCATCACAATGTGTCTGTGGGGGTGTGATGTGACTGGGGGGCAGTGATTTGACTGAGGGGGCGTGATGTGGCTGGGGGGAGTGATGAGTCTGGGAGTGGCGTGATGTGTCTTGGGGGTGGTGTAATAAATGTTTTATTATAATGTATCTATTATATATGGCATGATGTGGCTGGAGAATAGCATGATGTTACTGAGGGAGGTGTGATGTGACTGAGTGGGACATGATGTGATTGAGGGGGGCGTGATGTGTCTGGGTGGTGGCATGTTGTATCTGGGGCTTGGCGTGATGTGTCTGGAGGGGTGGCGTGATAAATGTAATGTTTTATTATAATGTATGTATTATATACAACATGATGTGGGTGGGGGGTGGCTAGGGGATAGTGTGATTTGGCTGGGGAAGGCATGATAAATGTAATGTTTTATTATAATGTATGTATTATATACGATGTGTGATTTTTTTTTTTAAAATCACACTACGTCCATTTTATGTAATGAATCATCCCTCAGTGAGAGATAGCTCAAACTGAATGTTAGTTTAGCTATCTGGCCTTTCAGAATGTAAAAAATGAAAACAAAAGTCCTTTTGTTGGTGGGATTAATAGGGTCCATGCACCTAGAAAGTACTGGCCCAATACTGAGTAGTACTGGTGCTCTCCTGGTACCTCTGGCCTATGGGTGCGCTCACCGCTCCTCCAGTCATGTATAAGAGACTTGTTCTTATTGGCTGTCTGGCTATTAAGTAGGCTGGCTCACCAGAGATTAACTGATTTTGTTCCAGGTCATCCTCGTTAGGTCCATAGGGTTTTTTATACCCCATATGGATAAAATCAAAACGAAAAAAAAATCAGTTTAGTATTTATTAGGGACAACATATAGATATTATGGAGCAATAATAATATAATTATTTATGCAGCAATATTAATGCATTACTTTTTTAGAGGAGGTAATATTCATTTATTATTTATATAAAAGGGGGCACTACCATATTATATATCTATGTTTAACATATGCTTTTGCCATGAGAGCTGGACTAAATCATGTGTTTTTGCACATCACAAAACATCTGATGCAATTTTAGTTTTAAGATTCAAACGGCAGCATAGTAAGTACAATGTGCAGTGATTTGCAAACCGCAACAAAAACCCTGAGAAAAACCCCCCATAGATGCATAAGATAATGGTGATGACTTGATAGTAAATTGTTACATACAAATACATTTTTTGTTAATTGAGTTTTAGAAAAGAACAAAGAAGAAAAACAATATGTTGTGTAAAGAAGTTCTGTGATTCCCAAAAGAAAATCTGAAGAAAATTGATCTGATTAGAAGGAAAGTATTGTAACTATTCACTGGAGTTGATCCACAAAGCTTGGTGCTAGGTAATGGCCAGCATAAGTTACAGAGTCATACTAGTTCACAGCTGATGGCCTGTGGGAGCACAAACATACAGATCTTCATTATAGAATTCACTTTCGAACAGTAGACTAAAAGCTTCTACTTAAGAGGACACTTCATTCGGAGACTTGTCAACATATCATGTATACCCTGCTCCAAATTAAGACTATGATTATTGGGAGATATTGCTATTGATGGATGCATAAGTTGGTTACCCACTGTTACCTCTACCCACATATAGGGCAGAATTCAGCAAATGAATATGGCACAATCCTAAATTCTTGTGTACCATTCAGAGTCAATTCGGACCTGGCCCACAGTGTATAGCCAACTATTCTCTCAGCAGTGAAAACTCCACTACCTAATAACATACCTCCCAACATTTAGAATCCAAAATCGGTACAAAATAAACAAACTCTGCCTACAGATGGGCAAATTTGGGTAAAACCCCACCAACATTTTGTTAAGACCTGCCTCTGATGATTATGTAGTATATCTAATGACTGATTGTTATTTTCTGTTGAATTCATGTATGACAATGTATATTGTATGTAATCTTGTAATATAATCTCAACGTGTGCTTACCTAGATGACATGAGTTTGAACTTATGCAAGTGTCATTAATCTATTGAAATAGCAAGATCAGGGAGAGGTAGGATCTTGGAGGAGTTTGAAGCCCCAAAGTTGTAAACCATCTAGTCAAGCAGAACGAGCAGAGGTGGGAAATCAGGTCCTATGAACAGTCCAATCTCAGGACATCCCTAGGTCCCTTCAAAAAGCCCTGTGACATTTGTGAGATCAATCTGTCCTTATTGACAGCTAAACTCCAAAGATGGGGGGTGATAGCTATTTGGCAAAATGGTTTAAAATCTTCTGACAATAATGTATGCATTTTCATGAGGGAGCCTATCAAGACTGAAATGTCCCATTTTCCTCAATTGTGTTCCCTCACACACCAGGTCTTAAGTAGTAAGTAGTAATTCTGATTTTATTTTCTATTTTATTTTCTGAGACATACTTGTGCAAACATATTGTATGTTTTGTTATTAATTTTTGCAACTAAGCCTTGGTACCATTTTTCATATTAAATAAATTTAATCTACTTTATTCTCCGTGATTCTTTGTGAACTTGCGAAGTCCAGGGAGGCTCATGCTACATGTGTATGTGATTTAAGTGTGAAACATTAATAAGTGGTTCTGGTGAACGTAAAGACACCATAATAAATCCTTTGTGGTGGCAGAAAAGGTGTATTCATTGCTAAGTGACTAAGGTGATGCCAGTTACGGCCAGCTGTTCAGATTGCTGTATCTGGGACAGACCAGGAGGTAAATGTATGAATCTCCGGATTCTTCATCTCCGGCGTGTTCAGCCTCTTCAGCGCTTAAATTTAAAGCGGCGCTGCATTGTAAAGGGAAACTTCCCTTTACAATGCAGCGCCGCTTTAAATTTAAGCGCTGAAAAGGCTGAACACGCCGGAGATGAAGAATCCGCATATTGATACATTTACCCCCAGGTGTTCGTGACGCTGCCCTTTTTGCACCCCGCAAACTAGGATGTTCCGTCAAAATTGGAACAGTTGGGAGGTATGTATTAGATTCTTCAGTGAGTCATGTGTACATATCCAATGCAGCCCTGCAGAATCAACAGTAAATGAAAAAAAAATAGAATATGTGATTTCTCACATACACAATTGTAATCAGACACTAGTTAACATCTGTGAACATGAAACAAACTTTTGTTTGGGTGAGCTGTTTGATTAAATTATTCATGGACCTGCTGTATTATGTTTATTATTATTGTTGTTCATTTGCAAAGTGCTACAGTGCTCTGAAGCATTGGAGAGTGGGAGAGAATAGAGCATGCAATTAGCAGGAACACACAAGGTAGACAAAAAAGCAAAAACTTAAAACAAAGTATGGGCTGGTGTTCTGCTTGTGAGAGTGCTTACAATCTAGTGACTGCATATTAAATGTCATCTAATATTATTCACTAAATAGAAATACCTTAGTGTAAGGGTATATCAAGGGTAGATTTATTAAACTTTCCAAAAAGGAAAATGGGAGGTGTTGTCCATACCAACCAATCAGATTCTAGATATAATTTTCCAGAATTTGCTAGATAAATGATAGCTAAAATTTGATCGGTAGCAACAGCTCCACTTTTCCTTTTTAGAAGGTTTGATAGATATACCCCAAGGGCTAGGACTAAGGATCGTGTTTGGCGACGACTGTACCCCCTAAACACCCCGTACCACCAAACACAATTCTTTTGTGACAACTTTATGTTCCAAACTGACACATTTACCATTGAACAGTTTTAGGCTGGAATGTTAAATTACAGGTGATTTGTAGTGGATTGAAAACAGCTCAACCGCCAGCGACTTGGTTAAATCCACCATCAACACTGGCAGAAAAAAGGCTTTTATATTTTTGTTTATACCTGCTTCTGATTGGCTTGATAGCTCAAACATGCTATTTGAGCTATCTTGCAATTTAGAACATAAGAGGCACCACTGACTTATGAATTAAGGGAACAGTAATTATTTATTAAGGTGCAAAATTAATAAATAATTAACTTTTGAGGCAAATGTTATTTATTATTATATGGGGCAGTATTATTGTACTATTCTATTATGGGAGCACTATATAGCACAAGACTTTGTACATCATAAATAATTATAGCTCCCATTAGCAATCAAACAGTATAATCCATTTAATATAATAATATATTCCTATTTCCCCATAATATAATAAAATAACATTGCTGTCTTAATATAATGAAATATAAAAATTGCCCATTAATTTAATTATAGCTTAATTCGCAAGATAGCTCAAACAGCTTGATGTTTGAGTAATCTCCCCTCTCACAACCGCCTCTTTTGGGATGCCAAATTTGTAAAGTGGTTGTAAATGTATGACCTGCCTACCTGGCAGGAAGTGAGGTCATTGGCTATGCATGCTGGGAAGTTCATGTTCTGCATTCTTGTCATATATGTTATGATTGTGTCTGATTCATTAAGGAAAGGAAAGCAAAAAAAGGAGTAACTTTGCACCTTGATAAAACCATGTTGATTTGGGGGAAGCGAAATTTAAAAAATGGACATAGATTTATAGTTGGGGTAGGGCATGTCCTAGATCAACTTTAAATTTCAGAGTAAAAATAAAGCTATCATGTATTTGTGTGCTACATGAAAAAACTGCCAGTATTTAACTTATGTGCAAAATTCACCCCTTACATTGTAACATGGTTTTGTCCAAGAGAAAACTTGCTCCTTTTTTTTGCCTTACTTTCCTTAATGAATCAGGTCCATTATGTTTCACTCCTGAGAGTTGTCACTCCAGTGTTTCTACACCACACCTACAGTGGTTATTTGTTAAACTGTGGTTTTCAACTGGCAGTTATGCCTTTAGTAAATCTAAAGGTTTTAAAACGGGCGGATAACCTACTGAAACCTGTCGGTTTCATCAAACCGCCCTAAGGGTAAATGTATGAAACGTTGGTTTCTGCAAGTCGCCGGAAATTGACGACTTTGCAGGGAAAATTGAAAGTGGCAATGTCTTGTAAAGTCCATCTCCACTTTAAATTTCCCCTGCAAAGTCGCAGATTTCCGGCGACTTGCAGTAATCAATGTTTTATACATTTACCCCCGAGACTGAATCTAGCACCAAGTGTGTATTACTGTTGTTTAAAGTAGTAATGTTGTATTATAGTTAGAGATGCTCAGGCTCGCTTCCCCGAGAACCGAACACACCCAAACTTAGCAGATCTCGGTACTTTCGCGTGCCCTTGGAATTGAAAACGAGGCAAAACGTCATTGTTACGTTGTTGGATATCGGATCTCGCGAGCTTTGGATTCTATAAGTACTGCCCTCCATGGCAATCCAGTGCCATTTCACAGAGGGACACAGAAGGGGTAGAACAGTTCTTGGCAGTCTCTAGTGCAGTTGGGCAGCGTCATAGGTAGAAAAGAAAGAGGAGGGGTAGCAGTGTCCTTCAAAGTCTCTAGTGACATTCAAGAAAACTCCATTGCTCAATTGCTTATTGTCATTGCTGAAATAGAAATAATAGGTCTGGCAGGCTTGGTCTTCTAAATCTGCATTCACATTGTACTGTGTTATATAGGTAACATACAAAGAGGAGAGCTCCATTGTTAATTGTCATTGTTGAAATGGAAATATTAGGTCTGGCAGGCTTGATCTTCTAAATCTGCAGTCACATTGTACTGTGTTATATAGGTTACACACAAAGAGGAGAGCTCCATTGCTCCATTGTTAATTGTCATTGCTTAAATATAATTAATAATAGGTCTGGCAGGCTTGGTCTTCTAAATCTGTAGTGTTTGTTTGAAAGTGTATGAAAATAATATTGAGACCTGTGAGGTGGTCAAAATTGACTACAAATGAATTGAAATTAGTGTTACTGAGGTTAATAATGTAGGGGGGGAAAAAAGCAAAAATATTTGATTTTAGCAAAAAAAAAAATCGGGATCCAAAACCAAAATCAAAACCAAAACACTCAAGGGAGGTTTTGCCAAAACCAAAACACGAAGTTAATGCAGATCCAAAACCAAAACCAAAACCAGAACAGGGGGGATCAGTGAACATCTCTAATTATAGTAGACATACACGAGTTTCTTTATTTATGAAAGACAAGTACAAATGACAATTTAGGAAATCAATTGATAAACAGTATACAGTTTCTCTTAATTTAAATAAAATCTCAAGGATGAAATTAAAAGAACAGACATGTAAAAAAGAAATGTAGCAATTATGCTATTTTTATATAAAAACATTGCAAAGACTTCCAAGCCAAGAAAGTTAATTGTAGTACCTCTAATACAAATGACTATTATAACTTAATGTAGCTCTTCAATATAAACCCCTTCAGCTTCTGAACTAAAAAGGCTTTTTTAAATTTAAGTGCACTGTATTAAATTAAGAATTTTAAATTCATTTTTCCTGTCATCTACTCCTTGTCTTGTCTTTCCTTTGAAGATCTTTTTCATATATATGTCCTTGTTCAGATCAAGTTTGCTTCTTTATTAATGCTGGTTGCCAATTTATCTAATTTTATGTGATTACAAACACAAGGCATTTACTGTTGTGGTAGCCAGATGCTGGATTAGAGATATAGGCCTGGATTCATTAAGGAATGTAACTGTCGATACATGTCGTATTTTGCATTATATCGCACTGCGCATGGCAAGAAACTAACTGTACGACATTGAATGCAAGCACATCCATTTCTTTAGATCGCTTCTAGTTAAATATGGACACGCATATGACCTGCACATGATTTTAAAAAATGCACAATATGTTCAGTTTGTGCTCCTTAATGAATCAAGCCCATTGAACTTAATTTTTTCATGAACCATAAAATTTTTTCAAATAAATGTCTTATCAGACTATTCTGGTCCCAGGAGTAGAGATGCTCAAATTCTTCTACCCAGTTCAAAACTTTATCGAACTTCGTAAGACTTTGAACTTGATCATGACATAAGTCTTTGAAAAGTTCAAAAACTTTTGCTTTGACCCAATGAACAAGTTTGAGTCAAAGATTTCTAACAATGAGAACAATACTAGGCTTCGCTCAAATGTGAAATGTGCAGAGTTAGAATTAAATGCACAATGAGGACTGATTCGTTATGGAACATAACTGATGAAACATTGCGTATAATGTGGACAATCGCACTACGCATGCCCAGAACTTTACAAAAACTCCATAGAACACAGCAATGTTCAATTCATCTCCAAGTACAAAGCACCGTTTCTACAGCTTACGATTTTAGGGGTGGAATGGGGAAGGGAATGAACGTATGCACATAGTCAATGTAAGTAAGAGCGTACCAAGCCTGTGTGCACCCAGCAGCATCCAATTCAAGCTTTGGCCATCTCTGAGGTATGTGATTTTCAGACGTATCACTTGCACTAGCTACAGGTCTAGCTCAAGTGGCGATAACTAGTGAAAATGGACATGTATGCATGCTATAACATGTGTTTGCAATCAGGAGCAGCTGTAAAGAAGTATTTTATGTATAATAGACATTAATTATGCCCAAATAAATGTTTTACATTAACAAACCCTAAAAAAGCCCAACTTTTTTATGTTTAATTTTTTATTAAATCTATACTATTACCAGGTGACATTAATTGATTTTTTTTCTGTATGTTCTTTTGTGACCTTAAATTACACATATGAATTGGACAAATCCTGCAGTGTATTGTCTGTTAGAGCAGAGCGGACCTAGACCTTTATTCATCACCAGACGTATCTTCACATTTGTATAGATTTTTTGAAAATTAAGCTCTTTTCACAGTACTTTCTCTTTTATTGAGTTATTCAAATAGCAGTAAAACCTACACATTGACCGTTTACAAATAAATGAAAAGTTTACATTTATGGTAAGTGAATAGTTTGCAAAAATACAGTCCACCTCTGTAAGTATGATTTGTATCCAATATTTTGCAGTTCGATTAACAAATTATATAATTTTAAATTATTTAATTCTAGAAAGGACATTTCTTTGGCTAGATCTAACAGCTTATCTAATAGCCCTATCATCCTGCTGTACTGTTTCCCTCCGTCTAATTCTTCCAGCATAGCTTTAACTGGTTTGTACTTTTTCTATGGAATTATTATAAACATTAAGGGCCTGATTTATTGAAGAACACAAATGCAGATGCATACTTTATTTTGTGCAAAATTGCTCTGCACATGCCCTAAACTGGACCACATTGCAGAGAAGGCAGCAACGTTCAATTTATTTTGGATCACAAATGGGGAGGGTACCAGGGGCACACACAGGATTTTTAGGGCACAGGATTTTTAGGGGGGGTTTCCCCATCCCACCCATAAAAAAAAAAAAAAAAGCGAGAGAGCCAGCAGCTCCATTTCGGCAGCATTGTACTATACAGCAGCCACGGCGCTGTCAAAGAAGCGTCTGCGGCGGTGCTGTATACAATATAGCTGTATACAATATAGCACCGCCGCGGATGCTTCTTTGATAGCACCGTGGCTGCTGTATAGTACAGTTCCGCTAAGTGGGGCACTTCGTTAGCGGAGGGGAGACCCAGAAACCCCCCCTGCATGCGCCCCTGGGTACTGGGTGTATGCAAATAGTTAATGTACAGTAAGGGCGTGCCAAGCTCAAATGCATGCAGCAGCACCAGATTCAAGCTTTGGGCATCTCAAGGTACGTTATTTTCCATCGTTTCACTTGTACCAGCTTTCATCATAGCATAAGAGTAAATGTTTATCTTCATCAAATTTCTGAGGATTACTATCCCATTGCAGTAATATTCACTCATCATGTTCATTCTCAAACTGCTGTGAATAATCAACTTGCCCTTCATAAATACAGATGCATTTTCTTTTCACCACTGCTAGAACCTAACATATTATCATCATCATTTATTTATATAGCACCACAAATTCTGCAGCGCTGTACAGAAAACTCACTCACATCAGTCCCTGCCTCATTGGGGCTTACAGTCTAAATTCCCTAACACACACAGACAATTAACCTACCAGTATGTTTTCGGAGTATGGGAGGAAACCGGAGCACCTAGGGGAAACACACGCAAACACAGGGAGAACATACAATCTCCTCAGAGATAAGACAATGGTCGGGAATTGAACTCATAACCCCAGTGCTGTAAGGCAGTAGTGCTAACCTCTTAGCCAACATGCTGCCCCATATTATCCTAAAATTTGCAAATATATGATTAAATAATGGCATTATTTAATAAAGGGTATGATAGAGATTCACAGGCTTCATTATTACCTGAACTGCACATAAGAGCTTGCCAGAGCATATTAACAAAATCATTGCTATGGCTTATGGGAACTCTTTGAAATTATATCTAAATAACCGACAACCGAAACAATAACCTTAGCGTTGGGTCTTCCAAATTCAATAAGGGTGTCCACTAGATGGGATGGCCACACTGACTAGTGATAGTGACAAGTGCCGAAAAAAATTAACCAGTCAGTGCATTGTAAAAACCAAACCAGTTAAGGTGACAATGTATTACCTGGCTATTTGCTTATTTAGCGAATGGTGATAATTACAAATGGAGGAAAAATTTGATTTTGTGCTAGTCAGAAATCCCTGTAGGGTAATGACAAGTGCAGAATAAATATATTTTAGATTTATTCCAATACTAAATTAAATAAAAAGTGAGACGGATGTAAGATGTAAATAAATGGTAAAATTGTATGATGGGTAAGAAACCCTTCCCTGGATTCAAATTCATTGAGAGTTCACTATAGAGCAAACAAAGTAGTTTAGTAGAAAATCAGGCAAAGCTGCTTTCTTTTTAAGCAAAATGCATTTTTTCCATTCTATATTGAAATGAATGCACTTTGTGTGAATGGACAAACAGATTGTTCTTGTGAATGCGTCAAGGTGGATGAACCACGTAGCATTTAGTACATTGCATGGTGCCGTACATTGTTTAGAACTTGCTACCACTTTCTCAACAGATGTATGTGTTTTACCAATATCTTTTTTAAAACATGAAAACAGATTATTTGTTCTCCTCAATGCAACAAGGTGGATAAGCACACACACGTTTATGGCATGCCATACATGGGGGTATATGTACTAAACTGCTGGTTTAAAAAAGTGGAGATATTGCCTATAGCAACCAATCAGATTGTAGCTGTCATTTTGTAGAATGTACTAAATAAATAAAATTAGAATCTGATTGGTTGCTATAGGCAACATCTCTACTTTTTCAATAATGCAGTTTAGTAAATCTAGCCCATGATTTTTTTCAAAGTTATTCTTATCTATGCCAACAAAACGTGCACAAAGCATAAGTGAATGAAAATTAATACATAAAAATGGAAATGAAACCATGCCATTAATTAATACTTGGTTGTCAGAGGAAGAAGTCCCAAGGCGACTGAAGAATATTAAGATAAATAAAGCTCCAGGTCCAGATGGCATACACCCAAGGGTCCTTATGGAGTTAAACTCGGAAATAGCTAGACCGCTATTCTTAATTTTCAGAGATTCAATCTCAGGCTCAGTACCAAGGGATTGGCGAATAGCAGATGTGGTGCCGTTGTTTAAAAAGGGGACGAGATAACAACCAGAGAATTATAGACCTGTAAGCCTGACATCAATAGTGGGGAAACTACTGGAAGGTATTTTAAGGGACAGTATTCAGGATTACTTGGTACGCAATAAAATTATTAGTGGGAATCAACATGGATTTGTGAGGGATAGGTCATGTCAAACTAATCTAATTAGTTTCTACGAGGAAGTTAGTGGGAACCTAGACCAGGGCAGGCCAGTAGATGTGGTCTACTTAGATTTTGCAAAGGCCTTTGATACAGTGCCACACAAGAGGTTGGTTTACAAAATAAGGGAACTGGGTCTAGAAATCAAAATTTGTACTTGGATCGAAAACTGGTTAGAGAATAGGGAACAGAGAGTTGTGATAAATGGAACATTTTCTAATTGGTCAAAAGTCTTAAGTGGAGTACTTCAAGGTTCCGTGCTGGGACCACTCCTTTTTAATATATTTATTAATGACCTTGGTGATGGTTTAGAGAGTAAAGTTTCTATTTTTGCAGATGACACTAAACTCTGTAAGGTAATAAAATCAGAGCAAGATGTAGCTTCTCTACAGGACTTAAATAAACTGGAGGATTGGGCAGCCAAATGGAATATGAGGTTTAACACAGATAAATGTAAGGTTATGCATTCAGGGATCAAAAACAAGAACGCAATCTATAAATTAAATGGAATTAATTTAGGAGAATCTATAATGGAAAAGGATTTGGGAGTGCTCGTAGACAGTAGACTTAGCAATAGTGCTCAATGTCAAGCAGCAGCTGCAAGGGCAAACAAAGTATTGGCATGCATAAAAAGGGGCATAGATGCAAGAGAAGACAGTGTAATTTTGCCACTGTATAAATCGTTGGTAAGACCTCATCTTGAATATGCAGTACAGTTCTGGGCACCACTCTATAAAAAAGATAATTTGGAACTAGAAAGGATTCAGAGAAGGGCGACAAAATTGATAAAGGGTATGGAGTCATTAAGTTATGAGGAAAGGTTAGCCAGTTTAGGCATGTTTACTTTAGAAAAGAGGCGTCTAAGGGGAGATATGATTACTATGTACAAATACATTAGGGGTCAATACGGAGAGCTTTCATGGGAACTTTTTACCCCAAGGACCATACAGAGGACACGTGGTCATCCCCTAAGGTTAGAGGAGAGGAAATTTCACAACCAGCAAAGGAAGGGGTTCTTTACAGTAAGGGCAGTCAAGATATGAAATTCATTGCCAGGGAAGGTTGTGATGGCAGATTCAATAGATGTGTTTAAGAAAGGGTTAGACAAATTTTTAGCGGAAAGGTGTATCCAGGGATACCACTGTTAATTTAAAATAAAGGATAGTAGTGGATAGAGGGTAAAAATTGGATTGCGATATTGAGTCTGGGGGGATTTTCAAAATTGAAACAGATTGGCGATTGCTTACTCTGGATTAATTTCAAATATAAGTGCAGGATCGCAGGAGATCCAAAATAGGTTGAACTTGATGGACTGGTGTCTTTTTTCAACCTCATCAACTATGTTACTATGTTACTATGTTACTATGTAAGGTACAGATTAGAATAGCCAGAATCCAGGCTCAGGTCACAAATCACAGTCACAAATAGTAGTATTTACAGGTGTTTTCCTCTAGAGCAATCCTGCAAGAATGAGTGTCAGAGGGGCTGTAAGTTCTTTTTCCAAGGCTATAGACCTTTGACACTTGATCCTTGCTGATTGTCTTATTTACATTCCACGCACTGCAATTGCTCTGATTCACAAGGGATCATAAATTTATTTGTTAAATCGCCGAAATTTAATCAAATTTCAGAAATGCTCTAATCAACTCACCTCTGTTTTGTAGACTGAACCTAAAATAAAAGAATAAAAATAATAAAGGTTTCTGATAGGATCAAAATCAAAGTGTCACGAAATTTTGGTATAAATAAGTGTTGCCATACTTCTTAAAAATGTTCCGCTTACAATGAAAAGCAAGAAGCATCTCATGTGAACAAACTGAGTAAGCCTCTTTGCCTTGCTTGAATTTCACTCAAATTTTAAATCAGAATTTATTAGAATTGTTTATACATTTTCAAACTTTAGAATGTCTTACTAGCCACCAATTCAGCCAATGAGGAATTGAATAAAAACAGCTGTATTGTAGTTGGGGAGGTAGCTTGTATGACAGAAACATGAAAAAAAAATTCAGTGCAGGGCAGTGTAAACGCATTTAAGGGACTTGTTTAGGTTACATATATTTTCAACATGCTCTTTTAACAGTTAAATATGGACTTGTGTTTTCATGCATTATTTTTGGTTACAACTAACATCTAAAATGAGAATATTGATTGTTATATCACTAATATAGGGATTTTATGATAATAATTTTGTAGTTGGTTTGAAAATAATTCTGCATGACCTGCAATATAGAATATTTCATTTTTGCCGGAAGGCCAAAAAGAAAACAGTAAACAGAGTAGATAAATAAGGTTAAAGTTATATGAACACTCACATGTGTATAGGATGAAACGTCTAAAATGCAAAAATGGAGATGTTGCCCATAACAATCAATCAAATTCATTTTCTAGACTGCAGTAGAAAATGATAGCTAGAATCTGATTAGTTGCTATGGGAAACACCTCTATTTCTCCTTTTTTTGAAGTTTTAGTAAATCTATCCCATGGTATTTTTCAATTTAAAGCTCACTTAACAACAAATACTTTAGTCGTTTTCTTTAAATATAGCAGATTTTACTGATGTTTTAACATTGTACTCCCTCACCATTTTTGCATTGGTAGCTAATGCAGTGTGGGGTAGTCAGATACCAAAAAATTCCAGGATAAATACCAGAAATAGGATAATATTAAATAACCAGAGGACCAATAAAACATACATGCATGTTGACACTGTGGAATCTGTCCGTCAGTGTTGAAAAGTGCGGCATGACCCTGTGTCCATTTTGCTTTTTGTGGAAATGTTAGCTTTCAGTGATACTTGCCTTATCAATTATAAAGGTTTGACCAAACTCCCAAGCTCAATGAGAACAACCAGGATCTTTATGATCATGAGACTGAAGCAATTATGTGGGTTAGCTGACTGGGAAAAAGCCCCTTACATCTCAAGTACCTGATTTCATTGAGACGTATTCATTAATGTTATAAACACGACCTAGTAGTACAACCCAAAGGAATGCCTCAACATCATTGAGAGGTATTTTGATTCATTGGAATGTTTGCTGCTACAATTTGTCTGCATTGACATAATGGTGCATAGGAGTAGACTTTACCCTGGACTTGCAGAACCTTATTCATTATATTGGGGCCTTTCTGATTTCATAGCTGTATGTTTTGTTATTTTAACTTGTTTTATAAATATATAATAAATATGTTTTTTTAAGTGATCTCTTTTACTTGTAATAATAGGGGATAGTACCGGGATGGATACCAATAGTCGTTTTGTTTTCACTAATCTTTTCTAAAATTAAATAACATGTATTCCCTTGGGAATGAAGTTCTTCTTGGTCTTACCTGCTGCACTGTATATATCAATAAATCAAATACCCTATGTATTTGGGGGCAATGGATGTAGCGTAGATTATTCTACTAGGCATTTTCACTGGAGGTGGTGGGAGAATAGGTCAATCTAACACCCCAGGCTAACTCTGGGACCTTGTAGTCCTCTACCAACAGATGGGATTTTAACCCAACCTCCAACAACATGTATCCAGGGTAAAATGCACGCTATAATGTGATATCTGCTTGAGAGATACTTGTGAAAGGTTAAAGTAAAAATAATCAACTCAATAAATAAAAAATATACAACAGCCACTCAAGCTTTTTCTTAAAAGAGTATTATTTATTAGACCTTAATGCATGTACATACCTGCTTTATGTGCAGTTTTGTGTGCTTGATCTAATCTAGTCCTATTTATAAGTTATTAAAAATAAAAACCAATCCCCATGAAAAATTAGGCAACTGAAAAAACCCTCTTCAACTTATCCTGAATGTTGATATGTGAATTTAAGAATTTTCCTGAAAGGATTCTCTACCCTAGATTATTTTCTTAGCCCCAAGAAATCAGATAGTAGTGGGAGAAGATAAAAGGATTTTCCCCTTACTTAAGTATATCAATAATGGAATTTCCAATAACATTGGTAATGCGGAGAACCCTTGGGAGGGTTCTAATTCCACCCCACACATAGCATTTAATGGAGCTGGGAAGAACCCCCCCAAAGGGCACAACAATTATGTTCCAAATTTGCAACACAACACCAAGTGGAACCAAAAAAGGTCCCAGATGTATTATACTGCCCCATTAACACAATGGGGGGAGGGGTAGATTAAAAGTTTTACCTTTATATTACATCTGTGATGATATACAAGTGTCAGGAACTTGAAAATGTGTTAACCAAGTATGCCTGTATTTTATGTCTATTTGATCATTTTAAATGATGCCAGGTGGGTTCATAACTGTAACCTTATCCTTATTAGTGTCTTGTAATGCAGTAATTTTATTGATATATTGAAATTTTGTAAGAAATAATCTACACAGATATAGTTTCATGTTAAGAAGCCTTTGTTTTAGACAGCAGGGAAATTGTTATCTTGATGAACACCAAAAGTGGGGATTCGATAGTGAGCTGAGGACTGGGGCAACTTGACCGGCAGCCCTTGTAAGTGAGGGCTTTTAAAGTGAGACACAGGATTCAGGCAGAGCTGTTGCAGAACAGGGCTGACTATAAGTCTCTACACTTGCTGAGGATCATGTTTGTGTGGATATTGAAGCCTCCATGGATGTGGACTTTGTGGATCTGCAAAAAGCAGGATGACAAACTCAGGTCCTAAAACATGGGTAGAGGAGTGAAGAGTGGATCAGTAGCTGGGATTTCACTTCAAAGTGGCTGAGACAAAGACACTGGTAAGGTATATGAGTGTTTTTTTGTGGTATGATGAACCCCGTCATATATGTTCTAACACTTTTTGTGCTATGTGTGTGGGAACTAAGAACTCAAAACCAGAGATAGCTTGCTGGAACATATGGGCCACAAATATAAGTCATCATTGAGAAAGTCAATAAAATGTTCTCTCTATGGGCAATTTCAAGGTTGATTTCTATGGCCGTTGTGATAAAATTACATATCCATTGGATTTTCCCTTGGACTATGTCCTCATGGTTAAAATTTTAAGAGCACTGTTACCTATCTGGTTCTAGACTTGACAAGGTTCTCCATTAGGAATGTCATTATTTATTAGGATTATTGAGATCATGTTTCACATTTTGAGACCAGGTGGTATATTTACTAAACTGAGAGTTTGAAAAAGTGGATAGCAACTATAGCAACCAATCAGATTCTAGCTTTCATTTATTTACTGCATTCTAAAAAATGACAGCTAGAATCTGATTGGTTGCTATAGGCAAAATCTCCACTTTTTCAATCCCGCAGTTTAGACATAAATATAAAGTGTTCACACAGTAACACAGTAGGATTATACATTATTAGATAATCATCACCATGCAATCATGGACTAATCCACTACATAAACTGTGCTGAAGAACTATTTTTGCTACATCTGGCCCCTTAGCAGGCTGTTGGTCTATTTGCACATGAATATCAACTCTTTCAATGAAAGTAAGAATACATTTCTTTTCTAGGTGAGGCCTACCAATTGGACAAGATTATACAAGAGTAATATAGGTGATGGGACATTATCTTGTGAAACAGGATCAGGTTTTCTACATGGGAAACGAGATCTCTGAATTTCCTGCAGACTTGGAATGCCTCTACATCAATCCTCTCTGCCAAAATGTATTTCCTTGTAGCTTGCTGTAATGGGACTTTAAAATGAAAATATCTATCTTCCTCTGCTTATGCTTTTAGTTGCATCTGTAATTTATTAAACTGTACAGCATCCCAAAAGGAAGAGTTGGAGAAAGGCTACATTAAAATTCAAGAATGCATGAATTTAAAAAACACAGCTTCATGACAATGTGATACAGATACAACAGGAATCGCAATTTAGCGTTACCAGTGTGGAAACCAAAACGTTGATGTCAATCAGGATTTAGAACATGGCAGAATGCCATTTTAATTTAGATCTCAGTGTGTAAGATAAGACATGTAACTATTTCATTCCAATCTAGAATGAAGACTTTTCATACCATAATAGTTGATGTATTGTTCAGCATCTAAACCCATCGTGGTTCTGTTAGCTTTGCAAGCATTATGTGCACTTTTTCTGTTAAATGTGTAAAATTGATGGAGCTGGGCAGATTTTAATCAGCTAACTTCAGGGCATAGGCTTCTTGAGAATGGAGAGCATGATATTACCGCATAGCAAACATGGCAAAATGATAACATAATATATTGCTAGTATTAAATGTAAGACTATATTGCAAATAGTGCATTTACTGATAACTTAAGACCAGGAATTTATTGCTTATGTATTATTATTATTATTATTATTATTATTATTATTATTATTATTATTATTATTATTATTATTATTTTAGAAGACCCTGCTTAGCCCTATTCTGTTTTTCACCTTTGAACAAATTTTATATGAATGTACATATGTATAGTTTAGTGTTATATATTGCTTGTCTGATGCCCAAAGAATAATATAACTTGGACAAAGTTCTGGTGCAAATGTCAGGTCAGATTGTGGTAGCTACTCAATATCCCTACATTAAAACACAATCTTTCAAAAACAGAGCTAATATTCCCACCAGCCAAGAGAAGTACCTACCTGACACCTCTATTTCTGTTGACAACTCAACAATAAACACTATCCTTCAAGCTCACTGCCTAGGTGTCATCCTTGACTCACAACTGTCATTTGTTCCCCACATACAAACGGTATCCAACTCCACTTATATCACACAAGACCATGCAAAAACTTTAGTTCATGCAATTATTATCATATGCATTGATTATTGCAACTCCATCCTTACTGTTCTTCCTGTATCCAGACTTTCACTCCTACATTCTATTTTGATTGTTTTTCCTCAGAAAATGTTTTTCTACTGCTGCTCTGCATTGTCAGTCTCTACATTGGTTTCCTGTATTGTACAAAATACAATATAAAATGCTTTTACTAATATACAAGGCAATCCACAAACTGCACCAAAATGCAGTACATCTCCTCACTTGCTTTAAAATACCTCCCAACTTCACCCACACACTCTGCACAAGTTTTGCGCTTCTCATCCACACTCATCATCGATTCCTATTCCTAGTTACAAGACTTTAGTTAGGTTGAATCCACTCTGGGGAATACCCTCCATTGCATAACAAGAAAACTCACCTTTTCAAGCAAGCTTATCAAATTATTGAACCACACTAAACCATATCAGGTTATCCTACCCAAATAACTCCCCTTTATTTTATTATCCCTTATCTGGAAGCCTATGAACACCAGACCGACATTGCTGTATAACTTTATCTTATAACCCAATAAGCACTTTTACCTTTGCAATCTGGCTGGACTAATGTGCAATATGTAGCACTTGACCTCATATATCAAACTCCTTTTGTCCTATAAATTGCACGTGTCACGCTTCAATGGAAATCTCAGCTATGGAGCTCAGGATGTGATTAAAGCATAAGGTGTTTATTGAGCAGGTTTAAATTAGAAAATACAGCAAAAAAAACAAACCGAGTATTGCTGATACTGCACAGGAATTTTTGAGTAAAGCTGAATACTGGTAACAAAGGAATACAGCGGATACAGGTAGAATGCCTGGGTGGAGAGAGATCCAGTGAAGTCAACAGCGGCATGTGAGAGTCCCAGAGCACAGGAGAACACAACCATAAGAAACAGCAACATAACAACAATGACCAGCACAGGTAATAGAGAAAGGCAGGTATAAACAGAGAATTACCAGGTGCAGGACGGTGGTGTGAAGCCTATCGGGGTTCTCGTCCCCTTTAACACGTACCCAACTCGTGCAGGAGATCATTGGTGCAACAGCTTAACCCCTAGTGATGAAAAGGAAAGGCACAATAGCAGCAACTCTGGTGACTAGAGGTGCTGCCAGATAATACATAATATATCAAGTCCAAAGCTCCTGGAAGCAGAAGCTGCCAATACAATGCAGCATGAAATGCAGAAAGCTGCAGGCAGATCCTGAGAGTAAGCTTGTGAGTAGGGTCTTCTTATTTCTTTGTCTGTCTGACAATAGTTAGTCTTCTTTTATCGTTATTGTAAAGCACAATGAAATGTGTGCTATGTAAATAAATGTTATTAAAAAGGTTAATAAACCATGGCTCTTATATGCCTGAAGAAGCGTACTGTCGAGTGAACTTGACACAATTTTCACTTCCCACCCCAGGAACTGTCCCATTTGTTCTCATACCACCTTCCCAATCCATTTCTCTCACTAAGCCCTAACCTTATTTTTATTAACCTCTGGTTAATTTATGCACATATAAACCTGTTTCTAAACATGTGATAGTCATGTCAACCTCTCCCTACCTATACATCTTTCTAAAGTCCCTGAGTTTCTTATCTATATTTGCCTTTCAGATTTTTTCTCTCATTATGACTTACTTAATCCCTTACAGTTTTGTATTCAATCTCCCAAAGGGGATAGCATGCAGAAAAAGGACTGCTAACTTATTAACTCATTATTTGTAGCTCTTCGCATCCTTTTAGCACCACTAGCACCTACTCTATGTGATCCTTCAATCTCTTGGTGCCAGTGAGTCCTCTCCCACACATCTGTACAATATACTGTACTGTCATGGATAAAATATATAAGTATATATTCGGGAGCGCTCCTGGAGAACCTGCCTCAGATGTCTATCTGCATTTACACCAAGAAACTCACTTATATACAAAATAACAATGCAATGATAAACATCTATATGCGCTACATCCAAATATAATAGTATACCAGTAATCAAACTGGTGGTACAAATTCTTATTAAATGATCTGTTTCAGTTGATGGATAAATTAGAGGCTGTCTTACAAACAATGAGATAGTTTCACCGATGAAGATTGTCTTTCCTCTATTAATCTAAAAAGGACTTCCAGCTGAATGTGCTTGTGATCACATGACAGATGCTAATGTAGGAAAAAAAAAGGAATATTCAATGCTGCATTACCTTCAATACCACATTTATTAAAATCAAAATTGACAACACACATTCATTAAAAACAATTGATATTATAATAAGCATTGTCCGCCTACCAGAGTTAGCCAATGGTAAAAGTCCTAAGAAAGTTCTTGTTCACTAGGCACCAGTGAGCTAATGCAGTGGTAAAGGGTAGTCAATACTTAGATGGAGAACAGAACTGACGCGCTTCGACACCTGTAGGGTCTTTTTCAAGGGACATGCCTTGAAAAGCTTTAATTCATTATGGGCATGGTCAGGTGAAGAAAGGACTGAGAATATGACAGCATAGTTGCACAGTGGTTAGCATTCCTGTCCCACAGTACTGAGACCATGGGTTTAATTCCAACCAGGTCCCTATGTGTGGGATGTTTGCGTGGGGTTCCTCTCGGTGCTCCAGTTTTCTTACACACAAACTGGCAGCTTACAATTGGATGTCACTGGATGTCACATTCATATGCCAAACTACTGATTTTGCTTACTGCCCGGGGAGCAATCACCATTCCCTGATTTCGAACACTGTATCTAGTAGACACATAAAACTTAATAAATTCAGAGCTCAACTTGAACACAAAACTAACCCTGAGTAAATGAGTCAGCTCAAAATACCCCAAAGCACAATTAATTTACTGAAGATTTGGTGTCAAAAAGAGGCAGGACACTAAGGTAATCCATACAATGGGACGGGTGAGTGGAACGCGCATGCGTAAGAAGAGTTTTAAAAAAGAAACACGTAAAAATAGCATAGCTAAGATATATAACATATGCTTATTTGGATGCATCTCCAGAAGTGTCCACCTCTGCAATAGCAGCACACAGTATGCAACAGGTATACAACCGATATAAATCAGATACACTCATCCAGGTCATAAGCACAAGAGAAGTCTTTTAACATGTGTGTTTGATAGTGAAACATGCATTCGCTATTAGGCTTGATTTAAAGTAAAAAAAAAAACACTTCATAATACAGCAGGTATTAAAATGCTCAACGGTTGTTGTTCTCTAAGTCCCCCTTTTTGCGCCCTTTCTTACCAATCTACTAATATAAAGGACACAGGCAAATAAAGGAGTTTATTAAAAAAAAAACATTGTATGATGGAGGAGGAAGCAATAAGCAGTCCAGCTAGGACCCATGCTTACCCTCTTGATATCAATACGCTCCCTTATCCTAAAGCTTGGGTATTCCTTATCCTGATACCAAGCATTCGAGAACCTGTGTTCCTCCTGTGCTGATGGAACGCAACCCTCATACCCGTCTCCAAGGGAGGTGCCTGTACTAAAATCAAAGCCGACAATTCAAAGGGAGGCAGTTTAATCCATTTCATAAATAAAGCTAATGTGCACCCACCAAGCATAGGCTGCTGACTGCTCAATGTCTTCTGATAAAAGACAGACCTTAACCCAGCACCAGCGAAAATGTCACGCATTGGGAGCAAGCATAGCACATGGCAACAAACCCGAAGAGTATTGGAACCCAAACCAAAACTTGCCCACAAGGGGTACCAATAAAATATGTTGGCACACAAAGAACCTGCAGAGAACCTCCTAAAACAGAAAGGGAAATAGAACACCAACAGCCTGGGAAATGATAATGTGGCATAAGTGACTTCCCGCAGTGACATAGCAATGACAATACCCAAGGCTGACTTTGCTTGCTCACATTAACCCCTTAGAGAGGGACAAATTAAGTTGCAAATACAAACCTCTGCTTTTAATTTACCCCAGGCTCAATTCATCCTTCATCTTCAATCTTCAATCTTCATCCTTCATCTTCATCTTCAAAGGAATGAAAGTAACAAAAAGCTCAACCAACTTATGCCCACAAAATCATATGAATATATAAACGAGCAATGAAGAAAGCACTGTCAGCTTCAGGGGTGAATCCAAAATCAGCCAATCAGAACCTACTAACTAGTGCTGGCAGCCATCATCATCACAAGTGAGCATTTGCACCAACCATCAGGCAACCATAAGTGATATGGTTACTGACAGGCATATCTGTGTCTCCTTGCGTATCAGCCTCAGTCGGAATTACGTAAACGCGCCGTTACTGTACAACGCCTGCATTTGCCATCTTTCCCGTCCCTCCACTCCAGTCTTAGCGAGTCGCAAGTGTAAGATGCAACCAAATCTGCTTACTGATGTAGGTGCATATTTTTTGTGTTCATGCACAGTACCAATTTGTGCATTTCATGCTAAACAAACATACATACTTCCAGTTCAGTGTTGGCCCCAATGTTTAACCAAATTAATAAATGAATTGTTGTATTAACCCCTCCCAGACTGTAATAACACTATGGAGTTAGCAGGGTGCAACTTGCAATTGATATACTTTGTATTGTTTGTTTCATTTTCTTGCCCTACTCAGTGCTCCCTGTGGTTGTAATTTAGCACTTGATCAGTTAGTATTAAAGGCAGAGGGTACAGACATGTAAATGTCTGTTTATTCGTCGCAAATGGAATTTACAACGGTTTAAATTTTTTCTCCTTGTTTATTTTGTAACATCGGTCGCCTAAAAGTTGTGAAAGCAATGATAACAACAAGTATTCCACAAAGTTTTGGTAAACAACTAAGTTTCCCTTACAAACTGAATTTATAATTCCACTTTTATTCAGCAGTGTAGACATCTTAGCCAATAAGCTATACTAATAATGCCTATAAAGGTTGTTTTCCTCCCTTTATTAGCATAATAAAATTCTTAAGACAGTATGGAGAATCACTATGTAATATCTCACAATGGCTCAATATAACTAACTGCTACAGATGGTTGTGAACTATCTTAATTTAGTCCCTCTTTAAAATAAATAGGAGAGAACTATCATGTTTAAACAATGGAACAAAGTGTCTTATGTTTGGTGACACTGTTGTTGTTTACCATAATTGCAGAAGATCTTCACTATGAATAAGGTTACCCTTTAAAGGGTAAGATCAATTTTCTAATACAAAACAGCTAAACATAAATGGCCTGATTTATACAGGCACGCATACTGAGCGCAACCTGCATTTGGCTTAAAACACACAAGTTTTGGCTTTGCGCACCCCCAAATTCATCAAAGCATGGATCTCAAGATACCCACACTGTTGAATTCGGGCGTAAGCCTTATGTGCCCTACTACACAAGACACTGCAGGATACATCCAATATATATGTGAATCATACATTCTCAAAAGATAATATATATAATTAATACCACCAGAAATAAAGGTATTAATTATCAAACATTATAAAAAAAAATATATTTTTTACCGCATAAAATACATTTATTAGGATGCTGTTAATGTCTACTGAACATTAAATACATTTTTTACAGTTGCTGATTGCAAACACATGTTATAGCATGCATATGAGACTGTCATTACCAGTACTCAGACTAGCCCTGCAGCTGAAGCAGGAGATACGGCAGAAAATCAAGTAACTTTGCAATGCTCAGAGCTTGATTCAGAGGTGACTGCGTGCGCTTGAGTTTGGAACGCTCTTACTGTACATTTACTATAGCAAAATGTCCCTGCCCTGCCTTATTCACTCCCCAAAATCAAAGACAGAGCACGGTGGCTTAGTGATTAGCACTTCTGTCTCACAGCATTGGGGTCATGAGTTCGATTCCCGACCATGGATTTATCTGTGTGGAGTTTGTATGTTCTCCTCGTGTTTCCGGGGGTTTCCTCCCACACTCCAAAAATATACTGGTAGGTTAATTGGCTGCTATTAAATTGCCCTTAACCTCTCTCTGTCTGTGTGTGTGTAAATTAGGGGATTTAGATTATAAGGTCCAATGAGGCAGGGACTGATGTGAATGAGTTCTCTGTACAGCGCAGCGTAATTAGTGGCAATATATAAATAAATAAATGATTATGATGACAGAGCTGCATTCACTGGTGTGTGTCCCGATTCTGGCCATGGGCAGAGTGATTGTACATACGATACACTCAAAATAGGCAGACACGTGCCTTGATGAATCAGGCCCAGTGTAACTAGAGAGGACATACATACACTTTTCTTAATTAGACACATATATGACCAGAGTTTCCAGCAGAATGCTCTATTTGTGCTCTGACACTTCATGTCCCATAGTGCACCAGCATACAGTTCACAATACTATGTCAGCAGGGCTCAGACCCTATTGGACAGGTTTTAGAGCAGTGAGACATTTCTTTTCCCCGGTCCTGTTCTGAGGAGCCAATCCAGACTAAATTTAGAAAATTTCCCTTATTATCTGGCAAAAGGCAGTCTACCAATCTACCAGGCAACATATATAAATATGAGTTAAACAGAGCTGGCGAAAGAGTAATGGCTGCTATAGGCACCCATACACCTCTATTTGTTCCTCCCCCCACTTCAGGTCTTGCCCCCCCCCACACACACACTTTTTATCAGTTTCGATCAAGCAGGAGCAAGCGGTAGGCAGAGTAGCAGAGGAGATTGATAACAGAGTCAGTACTGCCTTTGATGCTACTGGTTGTTGCTCCTCAATATGACTGGCATAGAATGTGGTACCGCATTGTGACATCACAGCACAGTGCCACATTCTGGAATAGTGGAGCAGCAGCCACCAGCATCAGAGCACAAGGTTAGTGTGCTCAAGTTAATTTAAATAAGCACACACTCCTTCCCCAGTGTCTGCTAATGAGAAAGGGATGTATTCAATTTAACTCAGCAGTAGCTCACTGCAAGGATTCTGGGAAAAATAAGAACAATAAATAAGTTTCATGGTATCACTCATTAAGCATTTTAGTCTCCCCGAAGTGTAGCCGCTATAGGCGACCTCCTGTTGTGCCACGGGAGTAACCCAATCTGTCAGGATTTGTGCAGGCTTTCTCTAGGGTACGGAGTCTAATGAACCCCCCAGTCTTCACCAAGAACCAACACAAGGTGGTATAGGCTTTGCTGCCGAAGTTTTGCATGTCACGGTCCCTAGGGAAGCCCCTTACGTGAAAGGTGGTAAGAGAGAGAGGCTACGGTAGGATGGATGCAGTTGCCAGAGAATGGAGAAAAACAGGTTGAAGTGGCTCAGAGGAAGAGTCGAAATAAAGTAAGTAAATTCGGGTCTGATATACAATCGGGCTGCGCAGTACAAAGGAGAATAGAAAAGCTGGAGACAGGAGGGAAGCATAGATCAAATGTCGAATGCTCAAAGTACAAGGTACAGAAGAGAGATCCAATAATGTAGTCAGAAAGCCGGGTTACAATGGAGAACAGAAGCACAGCACAGGATACACAGGAGAAGACTGAACATTGGGAACAGAGAGCAGGGTCAGATGCTGACAGGATCCTAAGTCAGAGCTGGACTAAATAGCAGAGCAGATTTGAATTCCCCACCTATGCAGTCACAGTGCCGAAAACTGATACCCGTAAGTCGGATAGCATGCTCGGCAGTAGAACGGGAGCAGGAATGTGGACAAGTAACTATCTTACACCTCTTTACTCTTTACCTACCGCCGGCTCTGGATTTACCCTGAAAAATTCAAGAATTTGAGCATTTTTGATTGACAATCAAATTACAGACAACTCTAATGATAATCAAGTGTTGTCCAAATCAGCTTCGCTCTAGTACTACAGCACAGTGACTTTCTATCTGATAGGGGGTCTGTCATATTTGTTTAGCCTTGACATTATTGATTTGTACATATCCCCGTGGGGATAGGAATGCAGCAAAAGCTGCTATTGTAGAGTTCCAAAATTCTAGAGAGTAAAAATATCTAGAGAACACTTCAGTAAAAGTAACATATTGCTACAACGCACTCTAAAAAATTCCACATATCATGCGCCACTGGATGTGCGAGAAGGATTGTGCCTTTTTCAACCCATATTTATTTATTTTTGAATCCCTTTTGTTTTCTGCATGTTCATTAATACATTGGTTTTTATACTATTTCATTAAATATGTGTCAGGAAAAAGGGCTGTCTTTTTTGTCATTTCCAATTTTACAGGATTCTCAATCTAAATTTGTAGTTTGAAGGTGTAGCAACTCATCATCGTTCCAGCAGCTCTTTTGACACACACAATAACTGTGATTGTATTAGTCCTTAACCAGAGTCACCTTCAGTCAATGGCCTTCTTCCCAAGCACAAATACTAAGGTCAGTCTACGAGACAGCAGGTGAATTTTTTGTTCAGAAAGAAGTGCATTTCTAAAACTTGCGATTATGGTGAAGAATAGCCCCAAATCTTAAACAATGCACGATTAAGTAATGAAATCAATATGTCAATGGAAATCAAGAAACATTCAGACTGTCTAATGGAAAGAAAACGAATTTTAGCAAAATTGTTATATTGTTTGCATTCTAGTAGGTTTTTTTATTTTAGTTTCGCATGCAGGTTTTTTTCCTCTAGTCGAAAAAAATCCAACATTAGACAGAGGAAAAGATGACAGGAGTGAAAAATCCTTACAAAAACATTTAGGATATATTTGATTTACTTTTTTGTCATCAATAGTATTTATTTAAATGTTTGCAAAATATATGGGGTACAGAATATAATAAGGGAGTCAAACAAAGGGAGGGGACACAGGGGGGACCCCTCGCAGATGGGGTGATTTACTATTTAAATAAATTTTTCCGATTCAATTCAATTTCTACTCTAAAAAGATTGATTAGCAGCTTTATGGCTCCCATAATAGGAGGGAATTCAGATGCTATGGGCCACCCATGTGTTTATTTTTTACTTTTTTATTTATTTTTTTATTTTTATTTTGTATGGTTTTTTTTTATAGTCCTTACCTACATATGTGCAATGTTTGTCCAACTCCCTCTCATGAGTACAGTAGCACAATTGTAAGAAGAACTATGTCCAAGAAGCAATACTAACAGTAATGTAGCACTCATAATACTTCCCTAATTATCCAGCTTCCCCATCAACCAGCAGCCAGTTGAAGGAACCTGCACTAATCACCAATTACAGAGTAGCCTTCAGCTCCACTTGCTGAAAATGCCAGAGGAGAGCTGTGATTGGCTGACTGTAGTGGGTGCATTGGCAGGATCTTGGGATGGAGAGAGGGCTTCCCTTGGAAGAAGGTAATGTTGCAGATAACAGAAGTTTCTGGGTGGAGGAAGGGATGTCCCATAGAGTATGGGGCTTTGACAAAGGCCACCCAAGAAGGAGAGAGAACCTCTGTTCTGGATTGTTACAGGCATCAGAGGGCCCCCCAAGTTGGGGTATTACTGGAGCACAGATAAATAAGTTGGTGTGTTTATTTTATCTCCTTAATTACACCCAAAACTACAGTTTTACTTGTGTGTGGAAATAGCCATTAAAGGATTTAGGCAGTTAAATTAATAATTTATTATCCTTGTTTGTGGCCCCTGTCCCACAACAATTATTATTTTCTACTTTTACTTACCTATCTGACTATTCCAGTGCTAGTCAAGTAGTGTGCAGACTCTGTACCATACCATAGTCCACATCGGGTTTGACCCATTTTTCCATACAGTTTGCATGCCACACTTTGTACTTATTGGTGGACTTACAAAATGTTGCTATCAGCACACAAATATCTAGTTACAACACTTATGATTAGCTATCACTCTTGATATAATCATTCCACTGCAACACCGAATTAAAAAGAAGAGACTGTGGGATCCCTTTGCCTCTTTTGCAACCAGTTGCAATTACAAATAGACAAAGATAAACAGAACCAATTTCTCTAACCTCTATTCTCTCTAAGAAACTGGATGGGATACCACATCCATTTCCAATGATTAATCACTTGCATTCTCAAAAAAAGAATGAATGAAACCTAATTATTGCATAGTTATAATGGCTTGGACAAGATGTCATTGGTTGTGTTGAATATTCGACCAAATTCCGAATTTTATAGTGGGTTGATCAGAAAGACTGTTGAACCCAACCGTAGACTTTTTCCTAATTTCTAATTATATAGAACATGTACAGGAAAGGGATAAAATACTGTTCATTCACAGAAAACATACTGTAGGCAGTAGAATTGTAGAATAATTAGTGGACAGCCCTCAGTCCCCTCTAAATTGTTCAGTAGTACTTTGAGTTTTGTCAGCCACACATTGCCAAGTGTACAATGCAATAATGAGGGTATTTGTATATATCATTCCAACCCCAAGCTGTTCTTAGTTCTGGTGCACAATCTTTTTAATTGGTTTAAGAAATCTTTTCTTCTTGCCATGCTATAAATTCACGCTGAAGAAGTTTCCAATCAATGTTAGAGCCCATAAACTATGTAAAGAAGCAGAAACACATTAACATTACATAATGTTCAAGAATAATGCTGTTTACCTACTTTAGAGTTACTTTGGCATTACTCATTTCTAAAGTTGTAAAAGAAAGAACACTCGTTATTTCCTATTATGAACAACGTGAACTAATTAAAAGGAATAAAATCCTCCTGTTATAGATGTATCACAGCATACATTATGACACATTTATTGCTTTACATAATTTGAAATGACACAGAACAAAAGATTGCATTATTTTTCTGATCGTAAACAAAAAAAAAATATCTAATTTTATGGGGAAAATAACAATCGTCCTATGGATAAGAAGGATAAATGGAGGATGCTACTTGACTTGGTAATGATCTTGGCTGTTTTGCCATTTGAAAAGTATAATGGAGAGTCTTTCCACTTGTGATAAATATGTAATATCAAAAGTTAAAGCATTGAGCTTCCATTGAAGGAAATTCCGGCACATGGGACAATCAAACGTCTTAATCTCAGTGGTTTTTCTAGTGTGTTTTATTTGGAATTTTTCTGTTTAATAATTGACAGGATTAATAATAATAATAATAATAATAATAATAATAATAATAATGAGCCGATATACTGAAATTGATTAACAGCATTTGGCACCTATAAAAAATAAGTGTGGGAGAACATTTCCTGTCAAGTTGATCTTCGCTAGAAAAGTAAAATGTGACCCCTTTAAGGGTTTCATATGTTAAATGCGTACGACCTGATTAAAGTCCAAACGCAAGTTGCACGTAATTTATGTGTTTAAAAAGAGCATGCAACTTGTGCACAGTTCCGCCCATACTTAAATTAAGACATATCTTAGAATACATTTGATTTGAATAGCGGTGGAGATACGCTCTATATAAACTGCCTTATGTAGGCACACATAACAGAAAGAAGTATACTCACATACGTATGAATAATAATAATAGAATAAATAAATAAAAAGCAGATCATTTTTCATTTTATCATAAAATAAAATAACAGCTGTTAGCAATATAATAAATACAATTTTTTTTCAAACATATATGATTATTTTATTTTCATAAAATATTTTATGGTAGATAACTAAATAATGAACTCTTCAATGCACACATGGCATACAAAGCATGTTCTAAAAAAAAATCTCTATACATTTAATTTTTAAATCAAAGACTGTGCATTGTTGGTCATCACTATTGTCCGGCATTTACAGCTGCACTCGAGCAGGTGTAAAAGATAGGGGTGACAACAGCGTACTTATGATAAACACAGGATTTGAATTGGCCGCAACTGCGTCAGAACATCCTTACTGTACATGGAACGTTAGACCGACGCTTCCCTCCACTGTTCTAACCACTCAGGTTGTAAAGGGTCACAAGTGTTAGAGGCATTTGGATGTGAATAACCTGCGCTCATTGGCGTAGTGTCCTTTCTGGGCTCTACGCAAATGGACCCAGGATATCTACTTTTATTTAATTTGCAATTGCCCAATGTCTATCAATTAGCTAGAACAATCTGGCTTTATCTACTATATAAATGCCTAGTGGCGTGTGTGAAAAAAAAAAAACCAAGCTGTAGCACCACCTGCTGGGCAGAGTTATACACTGACCTATATATTTCTTGAAGGAGAAGTGACAGTTGGGAGTGGTTGGTGGTTGCCGGGGGGTGACAGTGAGGAGTTTTTAACACCTTAAGTAGCTTGATGAAGGATGTGGCGATGAAGATGAAGGATGAGGTGATGGAGAAAAATGATGAGGTGGTGACATGTGGACAAAACCACGTTAAAAAAGGGCGCTTGCGTCAGGAAGGAACGCTCTTCCCCTGAGGAGGCATGGGCTATGGCACAAATGCATGACAAGAACCTTTTTAACACCTTAAGTAGCTTGATTTGACTAGAATGCATGAGTATCATGCACGGGTTAACTTGTAAGATCATATGATATAAGCCAAAAAACTAAAATGTCCATTAATGTATGGAGATCAGGACATATATCACTGGCCAAGGACGTATGCAGTCTAGAGATCTCCCATGAAGACTTTCTCAGAAAGATGGTCCATTCAGATATTTAATAGGTGCCCAAAACAATAAAAAAAAAATCATACATATCCAATAAGTTATAGGAAAGCAATAACTATATCCGTAGATTTCCATGTGTGTCGCCGGAATTCAATTGTATTACCCAGAACCTTATGCATGATTTATCTTTTACATAGCACCATTTATTATAAAAAGATTGTTTCGAAGATATAGGTAAACTCTCTTGAGATCAATGTTTTGATCAGCTTTGGGGTCTCTCATACTTCTAAAAGAGTAATTGTTTCACTGGATTTAAATCACCAACCTGCTTCTTGTGCATCAGTAGTTACTAAAAAGGAACATTACACAAAGTTGAATTAAATTTTTTTTTATATTGCTTAATATGTGGTAAGATATTTTGCAAATTATTACTACATCTTCTGCTGTCTCCTGGTGGAAAATAAGTATATATTGAAGTTTTTGATAACATATCTACTTGTAAGCTGGATACTTTAGCTGACATGCATCAATTCAATTAAAAAAAAAAACTAGCATGAAATCTTATGTTCTCTCCGTTAACTGTTTACTACAACAGAATGTATCAACAGCAACAAACACTGTTTTTTTTTATTAACTTTTATTCTGTTTAAACAATGTTGCTGCACTCGGCAAAACAAATAGCACTTTATTCCCGAGAGAGACGTATGAATACAAATTTTTGCAAGTCATCTGATTATGAATCAAAATATATGAAATAGAAAATAAATGTTTGAAATCCCATTACTGGGGGAAGTTTGTTGCTGGAATTACTTTATTATGAGCCCTTTTTCTTCTTGCTCCACCTTACCAGCAGCACTCAGGGCCGCCATCAGGAGGGGTACGGGGGGTACTGTTGTACCGGGCCCGGGCTCACCAGGGGGCCTGGTACAACAGCGCAACACATACTTACCTGGGGGTCCGCTGTCTTGCAGTCCGCTGGTCTCCACTGATGTCTTCAGCCTGGCTGTCACCCTGCGATCGCAGGGGTGGAGGAATCATTCCCCTGCGATCATGTGATCTGCCTGTGACAGATCACATGAGACACGGGGGGCCCATACTGGGCCCTATGATTTCTGAAGGCAGCCCTGGCAGCACTGGATATGGGTCAGGGCACACATAGAGTTTAAAACATTGAAAAAACTGAACAATCATATGTACAATACACACATACGGCCTTATGTGAAATTGGGTACAATTTATACTCATTGTAGGCATAAACTGTTTCCGGTGCTTCACTTAGAATTCCAAGCTGCACATATATTAAGATACGTGTGACTCAGAATGGTATGTATAATGTATTATAATCATTAGCAGCACATACTGTATCTTACACCAGGGGAAAGCAGCTGCCACAGATACCCCTTCTAGAGCTGTATATGCAGCTACTTCCCACTCAGCATAGACAGGGCTGCCAAGAGGAATTCAGGGCCCGGTACAACAAATTCATGGGGCCCCATTTCTAGTCGAGTATGCAAAAAAAATTTGTGGCAATTTTTTTTCCGGGGGTGTGGTCATGCATTTAGGGGGGGTGCCAAATGCGCCATTGGGGCGTGGCTAACATCAAAATCACTAGGCTCTCAATTTGTCGGAGTGTCACATATGTCTAAGCACTCCTGACTTTCAGGACATCACAGTGTAGTATAGAAACAATGCAGTGTGTACACAGAGAGTTCAGTCTTGGCCTGCACCTTACATTGGGCACAACATTCACCAAAAATTGGTATAAACTGCAGATTGAAGAGTCCTAACCTCTGTTACCTTACCCTTTGTGACATATTTAAACCATACAACACACCTTCATGAATAAAGACGCGGACAACTGTTAAATTTAACTAATTAACGTTGTGATTTATTAATTGGATTATAATTGGCTTAGCTTTTATACTCAGTGGTGGAGAAGGCAAAGATGGAGAGGCGACCCCGAGTGTGTCAAAATTTACCAAACAGTGTGGCCTTGAGGCACTAACCACTGGTCCCAGGACGACTCCTTTACGAATGGCCGGTGCTAAATCTGGCTTCAGTTTACCTGTCCCCTGTCACGGGCACTAGGAGTCTTTACCCAGGGATCACCAGGTGATAAGCTTACCAGAGGAGTATAGATGGTACTATGGAACAGGAGACAGCAGATGATAGAGATGCTCGGGAAAGTCTATGACTAGCAGCACTGGTAATATATATGTAGTAATACACGAGGAACTGAATGGACAAAGGACACGTAAGGGTAGTCAGTGGTCTGCGGTAGCAAGTTGTACCACTGCTATAGTGAGGAGGAATGTCCAACAGAAACGAGGAGGTGATGAGAGTCAGCGGTCTGCGTTTAGCAAGTTGTACCGCTGTCTGGGTGAAGGAATAGAATCCAGGTGAAGGTATCCGGGGAGTCAGTGGTCTGCGTTAGCAAGTTGTACCACTGCTATGTGAGAGGACACTGGAACAGGTGACACAGGAAACAGGAATCAGTGGTCTGCCACTAGCAAGTTGTACCACTGAATATATATGTGAGGAGGAGCACGGGGAGTTACTGCAATACAGAGGATACACGGGCACCTTGAACTTGATCCACAATGACATGCACAATATAGTAATGACGAACAGCACTGCAATAATACAAAGTCACAGAAACTATCCGGGCAAAAGCTAACACAGTCAATGATGGCAATAGTCTCAGCGGATAGTAAGCTCCAGAGGAGAACAACTCAGTCCAGCAAGATATGCAATACACCAGCACAGTCAATGAGAAGTATGCATACCGTGGTTCAGGAGCAGGCTGTCAGACAGGAGTGCAGAGATACCTGAACGGCTGGAGGCCGGCAGGATGCGAAGTCCCGGGAGGGTGAAGCGGTAATCAAGTAGGTGCAGCGCACAGGTAGGTAGACCAGCAGGGAAACAAATACTCAGGAAGCAGTAGTATGTATAACTGGACTCCTGGAGGACCCTGAAGAGTAGCGATGGTCTAGACGAGATGAAAGCAGTGAGGCGCAGATCCGATGGAGACTGGCGAGTAGACACCAGCAGGAACACTGAGAAGCACGGAGAGCGGATCAGCTGCTGCGGACACGAGCAGAACCGAGGAGTAGCAGCCAGCAGGACTCTGCAGGCACACGGAGGCAGCGGATAGAAACCAGCAGGTGCAGCCACGATGAAACACGGGAGAGTAGAGCTGAGCTGGAACTGTTGATCACGGAGAGCAGAGGATAGGAATCAGCTGGTGCAGTCTCGAGGAAACACAGGAGAGGTGAGGTGAGCTGAAGACTGTAGCGCACGGAGGCAGCGGATAGGAATCAGCTAAACAGTCACGATGAAACACAGGAGGGTTGAAGTGGTCTGAAGACTGTAGTGCACGGAAGCAGCGGATAGGAATCAGCTAAACAGTCACGATGAAACACAGGAGAGTTGAAGTGGTCTGAAGGCTGTAGTGCACGGAGGCAGTGGATAGGAATCAGCTAAACAGTCACGATGAAACACAGCAGAGTTGAAGTGGTCTGAAGACTGTAGTGCACGGAGGCAGCGGATAGGAATCAGCTAAACAGTCACGATGAAACACAGGAGAGTTGAAGTGGTCTGAAGACTGTAGTGCACGGAGGCAGTGGATAGGAATCAGCTAAACAGTCACGATGAAACACAGGAGGGTTGAAGTGGTCTGGAAACCACAGGAATCAGCAGCGCTGAATACACAAGGAAACACAGGAACACCTTCAGAGGCTCATGGGGAATGAGACTCCAAGATCAGGCAACGAGGTATGGAATTCAGGTGCTATAAATAGGGAGTGTTGCCTGATCAGCCAATTAACTAAAAGGAACATGAACTGAAGGTTTGAAAGGGCTGCACATGTGCAGACCCTCAGGATGGTGGACGGCCATGGTTCCTAAACACACGGGAAGAAGCACTCACAGTCTGGTGAGTGACATCCCCCCTCTGGGCTTGCAGTGTGCTGCCCGTACACAGCATTCCAAGGAGTTCTGTTTAATGAACCAAGAGCCAAGGTGCTTCGAAGAGGGTAGTGCCCTTTGGCCAATCAGCGGTAGCACAGTGTGACCGGTTGCCAACTCACCACATTTGCCTTCCTGCCACAATCTGAAAGCAAAAGGTTAATGACATATCATGACACCAAACATCTAGGGCGGGTGCGGTGGGTTTTTCCAGCCGGATAATGAGGCTTCCATATGCCTGTGGCCAGCGTATATCCTCTCCAGGGCATCCACGCCCCCTCCCAACCCATTGGTTGGTTACAGGATAGGAGGTACCTTAAAGCTGCAGGTACCATTTGTTGTCCCTATCACTGAGTTTAGGGACGTTCCACTTAGGGCTGCACTTGTCATTGTCCCTACTAGAATCACAACATTTCACACACTGTGCTGCTCTCCTACCTGTTCTTCTCACTTTCTCCACCCGTGGCTTTCTCCACCTGTGGCTTTCTTTAGTTGCGGCTTGTCCAGATCCTGGAATGTTGAAGGACCTATTTGAAAAAAAAAATGGCTACATTTAGAAAATTACAGCCAGCCCCGGCGTTAAATCAATAGCACCCACGATTAATAATTAGGCCTTCCTCCAGCCCCAACATTAAAATAATAGTATTCACATTTAATAAATAAACCTATTCCCTTCCTGCAAACAGCAATACATATTTTTCGTAATCATCACTGACATTAAATAACTCATAGTAACATTTAATAAATAGACCTCATTCTCCCTAAACTCACCCCCATATTCAATAGCCCCCAAACCACCCCATCTTAAATTTATAGTCCCCACTATTAAATTGCCCCATCACCCTGCAAACAAAATAGCGCTCATTAATTAGCCACCACCTACCTCACACACACTACATTGCAACAAGCCCCCTGTGCCATCACACACACAATACTGTGCCCCTTCACCACAACTACACTGTGCCCCCTTATGCTTACACTGCGCCATCCATGCTGCTTTCCCACCTTTTTTTTCACTCTGTGCCTCTCCCCTTTTTTTTAATTAGTGCTTATCTCCTCTTTTTTTTAATTAGTGCTTCTCTCCTCTTTTTATTAATTAATGCTTCTCTCCTCTTTTTTTTAATTAGTGCTTCTCTCCCCTTTTTTTTAAACTAGTGCTTCTCTCCCCTTTTTTTAAATTAGTGCTTCTCTCCCCTTCTTTTTAATTAGTGCTTCTCTCCCCTTTTTTTTTAATTAGTGCTTCTCTCCCCTTTTTTTTTTTACTCTTAGCCTCTCTCCCCTGTTTTTTTACTCCCTCTTCTTTATAGCACTGTCCCTTTGTTTCCCTCCCCTTACCTCTCAGTTTCTTTACTTACCTTTTGTTAGCTTCTTTCTTTTCTTTTGTTAGCTTCTTTCTTTTCTTCTCTTCTCTTCTTTCTTCTCTTCTTTCTTCTGGTCTTGTCTGGCGCTCCTCACTGACTGACGGGCGTGAATTGATGACGTCACGCCCGGCAGTCAGTGTGAATGGAGAAGAGAGAAGAGAGGAAGGAGGGACGCAGCGCCGGTCACATGAGTATGATTCTCTTTTTTTTTTTTTTTGTGCCAGTTAGACCCCCCTCCCACCAGCGGAAAAATATAAATAAAAAAAAAAATCACCAAATAGAAAAAAAAATGAAAAATGAAAAATTAGCACGCGAGGGCTCGGGCCCGGGTAAAATTTACCCACCCCCTTCCCCCTCTCGGCGGCCCTGAGCATAGAACGGAAGGACTGCTAACACGCCCTTGCTGTACTATGCCCACTCCTGCCCGACCACTACCTCCTCTGTTCTGTATCTCTGTGTAAAAAGGCACAAGTGTGAGATACAACAGCCTGAGATGTAAGTTGTTCTACTGTGCATGTTATAAAAATAACTTTTATGTATCTCAGTCTACTTTATACCTACACCATGTGAGTCCCATGATGTGTAAAATTAAGGTAGAAAGAGAGCAAGAATTTTTTTTGAAAACTATAATAAAAAGCAATAAAAACCAGAATGAGATCTAGAAAAGTGGGAATTAAAAGAGATAAAACATTAATACAAAAGGAAAAAACAAAAATGCTAAAGTAAGAGTAATATTTTTCTCCTCTAAAATATAATATAGCAAACTTTGAAATGAAGATTAGTGACTTTTAATATAGCTCCCAATTAAATAATTTTTGATATTGTAAAGGATGTGTGTTGGTACATAAACATAATAAACTGATATCTTATCATCTCTTTGTAGGAAGTTCAGTAACACACTTATAATTTAAATCCCTACACTAAGATTCTAAATGTATCAAAGTCCGCTATAGCTGTGCTTCCTATTACCTAGATTATTATGCACAACCACAAATGAATAGAACATTTTGTACAATAAATATTGAGGATTCGTGACTGTTTTCAGCCATTGGAGATTTATATCTACATGATCAATATAATCAGCATGCTTATCTTTTATACAAACAATTTAACAAGCTAGGCAACAGGCCAATCAGCGTATATTACAAGAAACAGTGTGATAATTAGGAGATTTATTTTTTAGTTTTTTTTCTCATCCAGCAGCTTTTCTAACATATTGGTTTTTAATTCTTCTCCCCTAACATATTTGTTTTTAATACAACCTCCAATATTATATGTAAGTCAGATCTATCTGTATTCTAAGGGACTAATTATTTGAATTAATTTACAAAAATTCTTAGCATAAGCAAGTGTTATTCTTAAGCGATAAGAAATCTGTTTGCTTAGATAGCTAAGAAAAAATATATGAATATATTTATTTATACTGATTAACCACAACATTAAAATCACCTGCCTAATACTATGTAGGCCCCCCTTGTGCCACCAAAACAGGTCAGATCCATAGAGACATGGACTCCACAGGACCTCTAAAGGTGTCCTGTGGTATCTGGAAACAAAACATTAGCAGCAGGTTGTTTAAGTCCTGTAAGTTGTGAGGTGAGGCCTCCATGGCTCAGAGTTGTTTTTCCAGCACATCCCACAGATGCTCAATCGGATTTAGATCTGGAGAATTTGGAGGCCAGGTCAACATCTTGACTCTTTGTCATGTTCCTCAAACCATTCCTTAACAACTTTTGCCGTGTGGAAAGTCAATTTACACTGCTGAAAGAGGCCACTGCTATCAGGAAATATCGATGCCATGAAGGGGTGTACTTGATCTGCAACAATGTTTAGGTTGGTGTTACGTCCACATAAATGCCAGGGCCCAAGGCTTCCCAGCAAAGCATTGCCCAGAACATCACTCTGCGGTTCTCTAGATAAATGATGTGCACATATCCATTCATCCACATGATGTAAAAGAAAACATGATTATTCAGACCAGGCCACCTTTTTCCATTGCACCATGGTCCAGTTCTGACGCTCATGTGCTTTTGTCAGTGGACAAGGGTCAGCATGGGCACTCTGACTAAGCTATGGTTACGCAGCAACATATGCAGCAAGCTGCAATGCACTGTGTTTTCTGCCACCTTGCTGTCATAGCCAGCATTACATTTGTTAGCATTTGGTGCTACCGTAGGTCTTCTGTAGGATTGGATCAGACATGACAGCCTTCGCTCCCCACATGTATAAATAAGCCTTGGGCACCCATGACCCTGTCGTCAGTTCACCGGATGTCCTTCCTTGGACCACTTTTGGTAGGTACCAACCACCATCCACCAGGAACATGACACAAGACCTCCTGTTTTGGAGATACTCTGACCCAGTCATCTAGACATCTCAATTTGGCCCTTATTAAAGTCGCTCAGATGCTTATGCTTGCCCATTTTTTCTGCTTCTAAAACATAAACTTCAAGAATGGACTGTTCACTACCTAATATATCACACCCCTTGACTGGTGCCATTGTAACAAGATAAATCAATATTATTCACTTCACTGGACTGTGGTTTTAAAGTTGTTGATCAGTCTACCTACATTTATATTTATCCAAAGACTAGGCTAGGCAGCTAGGCAATTACACAGTTCAAAGCCTTGAAATGAATGCCTCAATTCCACAGGTATTGAAGATATTGGACAGCCACAAAAAATAGATGTCATTTTATATTGCATGATGACGCATGGAGTTTTGAAGATGCTGAAGATCTTCTTATCTTTCTGGCAGGATCTAGGAATCTGTTGGGCTCACAACACCCTAAAATCGGCTTGCTGGGAATTTTTAAATATACATGAACATCAATTGCATCAACCCAAGCATGTTCTTTAGGGATGTAACCCTTCCATTCCATTAAAAATTTAATTTTAACATGGGAACAATGAGCAATTGATAATGAAAGATTTCATTAAAGAAACATAAAATACATTGTATATGTGGAGTGAAAAAGGTCACGTCAGCCTAAAGTTCACTGGGTTTATCATTTGTAGAATTCTAAACAGACTATTGTGCATAATACAGAGTACTTTTAGCCATAGGTTTCGGGATGATGACTATACCCTGTCTCCTTTTTTCAGCATAGGAACGAACTGATGTTTCTTATCAGGAAAAAAATTGTAACTGAATGGATGCTTTATTGAGTTTCTTCTTAACATCAGACTATATTATAGAGAGATCTCAACATAAAGAATTGAGCGGAGGTGAAGGCAAGGATGAAAGTTTTAGAAAAAAAAATGGTTGATACCATATACAAGGAACAAAGGGGTAGATGAGGAAGTTTTCTGGATATGATTCTAGCCTGAGTCTACCGAGGTATCTTGATTATCAGAAATATAGATTCTAAAAAAAAGTCCAGGTCGTCACTTAATTGTTCTGTTTGGCCAATTGTACTCTGAAATCTGTGATAATTTCCTTAGGGCATATGTGTAGTCAAAATATTTATTTTATAAACAAGACAGTGTTGAAGACAAGGGTAGAACAACCATTGGAATGAAGTGAACCATTTTAGAAAAGAGATCCACCACTACCCACATAGTGTTACATTTTTACTCAAAGGAAGTTATGTGATAAAATCCATGGCAATGTGGCTCCATGATTTCCGAGGTATGGGCAGAGAATGCAAAGGATCTAAATGTGCTTAACAAGTAACTTATGATGAGCACATGTTAAAGTCTCTTATATTCTAGGAACAGTTGGAATTTTGTATCTATGGCATAGCACAATGGAAGATGCATGGAAGCGATAGACAGGTTGTCCCACTGGAATACACTGATGTGTCTGACACTGTAGGCAAAATGCTGAGGCATTGGTTGGATAGCATATATTGTATAATGAGGTACACGGATGTGTTGGCACTCTTACGACAGTAAACAATTTGATACAATCGAGTATATCACAGTAACCTTGTAGAACAGAGATAGACAGCAATTGCAGCAGAGTACCCAAACACAGGTGACAATAACTAGCAGACGGGTTTGGCACAAATACCAAATACATTGCTTGTGAGTCTAAGAGGTATATTTACTAAACTGCAGGTTTGAAAAAGTGGAGATGCTTTCTATAGCAACCAATCAGATTCTAGCTTTCATTTATTTAGTGCATTCTACAAAATGACAGCTAGAATCTGATTAGTTGCTATAGACAACATCTCCACTTTTTCAAACCTGCAGTTTAGTAAATATACCAATAAGACTCACCAGGGATTTCCTGCAAGAGAATATGGACTTCACTCAGTGAGGACCCAGTGTCACGGCCCAATGTAGTTGGTTCCCTCTGTAAGAGCAGTTGTTAAGAGGACTCTGACGAAAACACAGAAGATGAAAATGTGGGTATAGATGTGTGGCTGTCATGGAGACTGGACACAGGAGATGAAGAAACACCAGTAGCTGCTATAATTCCTAGTAAAGTCCCATAGTGGGAGTATCAATATTGGACATAATTTATATTCAGACACTGAACAGTACACAGAGCAATTTCTTCTAGTGGCTGGTTGATTGGTGATTCCTTACATGTGCCATCAGTACTGCAGGTTAGATGTAATAACTGAGAGAGGTGTTATGTCATCTCTAGCCCAGCTGGGTTCTTTTAAGAATTTTAATTGGGAAGGCCAACATTCAGTGGACTGCTGAGTGTTGGAGGCAACAGTGTTGGGACTACTGACAACAGTAGCCCCATGAAATGAGTTCCAAAGACTTACTAGATGTCAGGTGCCATCCTGCGATCTCTCTGGGATTGCCGCCTGTGATTTCCCCCAGCGCGCCTGGTTGCCTATCACTTCTGGGCCCGGCCACCCGCTGTATACTAGCTCGTCTCTTTGCTAGGCAACGGAATGCTATGCACTGATCTCCCCCGGCATTATTATGACAGCGCTGCAGCGCTGTCTCTCATTGTGCATCTGCACTAAAAAGGTACATCCTGGCCCTCCTACCAGTGCCAGAGTATCAGGTCTTCCTGCCTCCAGCGTTTCTTGTGTGTTACCAGTTTCTGCATTGTTCCTGACCTTGTTTTGCCTGTGACCTTTCTGACCCGGACCGTTTGACCACCCCTATTTGGATCTCCCTTTGTACTGCGCTTCCTGAACGTTACCGACCCAGCTTGTCGCATCATCCCTCTGGATATCCTTGTGTACCTCTTACTACCAGAATATTACCAACCCGGCCTGTCTGACACCTCTTTGTATCTCGCTGTTGACTCGTGGGAGGACCGCGACCTGTGTGTCCCTGCAGCGGAGTCCATACCTCCTTGCGGGGGTCCCTGGTGAATACCAGGGGCACGTTAGATTCCGCAACTTCCTCTGAGTTGCGCCAACAATAGCAGGTACACAATATAGTTGTGACACTAGAACCTGCATTTCCAGAAAAACCTGAGCAGTGGTCCCATTTTAGTAGTTTTTTTTGAAGCTTGGGAGAGACACATTTTTTTCCATAAGGAAGAGAAGCAGAAGGAACCATAGAGGTAGTAAGTAGACATGTAGGATCCACTATTGGTAAATTCTCTATCGGAATGTCAATATCTAATTTTTGAGAGCAAGCTTTTTAGCCATGAGTTCAATAACCGATAGAATAGTTTATTTTGCTTGGAAGAACCTGTGGGGGAAGAAGCTGCAAGGGTGTAATTTTAGGTTAGAGAATCTCTGGAAGATAATAGCTTTAACCCCAATAGAAGATGCATCAACTGCAAAAAACAATGGTTGAGATGTACTAGGTTGCTTATGGATTGGAGCAGTTGTCCAATTCCTAGCATCAGCACCTTCTCAGTGGCAGTGATTGTCGAAACCACCTAAAGCGGAATACACTCAGATAGGTTTGCCAACAGTAATTGGTGAATCCAAGAAAACATTGGGTGGCCTTTGGTTGCTAACAATCAAGAACTGCTTTGACTTTCTCTTGATACATTTTAAGACCTGCAGCAGATAGTATTTACCCAAGGAGGGTCATTTCGTCTTATTGAAAGAGGCATTTTGCAGCTTATAAAAAATGTCTATGTTTCCAGAAATGGGAAGATAACTCAGCCACTCGAACATGATGTGTAGCAAGGCCTTTAGAGTACACTAGGATATTATATAATTAAACTACCACATAGTTATAGAGCAGATCCCAAAACATTTAGTTAACAAAGCTTTGAAAAACTGCTGGAGCATTGCATAACCCAAACAGCATCAAAAGATATTCCCAGTGCCCATCTCTGGACTTAAAAGCAATTTTTCACTCATTTTCTTCGTGTATGCAAATTAGATTATAGGCTCCACGCATTTCCGATTTTGTGAAGATGGAAGCTCTTTTAATGCGATGAAATAGCTCAGTATTAGATTAATGGAATTGCAGTTCTTCACAGTGACTGTATTAAGACCACAGTAGTAAATACACGAGCGAAGGCCTCTGTTTTTCTTTTTCATAAAATAGGTACCTGCACCTCCCAAAGAAGAGGAAGGTTTAATAAAACCTTGCTGTCACTTCTCTTTAACATAGTCAGACATCACCTGAGTTTATGGAAGCGATAGAGGATAGACACAGCCACCAAGTGGAGACTTCCCATGGAGAATGTCGATGGGACAATCCCAAACATGATGATTGCTACAGAAAACAAGAAAGCTTGATTATGGAGGAGGTATAATGTTAGCTAATGAGGTGGTCAAAGCTAATGTTCCCTGATGTGTGGTTACCTTACTTACACAGTGTCAGGATGAGAGCATAAATCTGATATGATGAAATAGAATATTGGATGTTAGGGCCCAAATAAAACAATGCATTGATACATAAATGAACCTGATTTTCAACTCAGATAAAACAAATGCTTTTAAAAAGGAAACAATCAGCCCAGTAGGTGGTAATTAAGATAGGCAAACCCTTTGTGAGGACACCAGCTTAAGCTATGCAGATCACAGACATCCATTGTTTTTGATCATGTATTTCACTAGCTAATTGACTTCCTTTCAATAGATATTGTAAACACAAACTAACCACTAGCTGTAAATTAGAGAGCAATATGCCTAGGTGAGAAGCTTGGAGACTACTGTAAAACCTGTAGGGTCTTTATGCAGGTGTAAAGAAATATGAACTTGAAAGGAAATGCCTCCCATTTTCCTATTTTTGGGAATCTGGGTGTCACTACATACTGAGGAGCAGGAATCACAACAGAGTTGTGAATGACAGATACGGGGGGTATTCGGGAACAGCTAAAATCACATATCTTTGGAAAAGGTATGTCACATTGTCAAAAGGTCATCATGTTTGGTATCAAAAGATGGACAGAGTCATAGGGGATTTATGAATGATAAAATTGGATTGATGTAACGCTCTACAGAAAAAATAGATCACATAGTACAATTGGTTAGTAAATCAGGCAACATGCAAATGGCGATTGAAAAAGTGTCACAGGCCACAACCCCCATTTAGCATTAAATGCTGCCCCTGTAAAGACCATCCCATTTCATGTCACTTAAAAACCTGTGTTTTGAAGGGACAAACTGTCAGCTTCTTGGGGAATCAATCTAATTGAAGGACTGTCCATCTTTTCTGCCTACCCCCAGGCATACAGATTATGATAAGTAAGTTATGCTCTGTACTTTTATCCCTTTTGTTTTTATAACTGTTTGTCATTTTTTATTTGTATGTCAAATCTTTATCTAATTGTTTTTATTATCTGTAAGCATTGTACTTTTTGTATATTAAATCTAAAATTTAATAGGTCTGTCCTTATTGCTCTAAACAAATTCATTGCCTGTTTAGAAGAGACAGATTGCTTGGCTGGATTAACTCTTTAGAAACCAGTGTGTGAAGGGTTAATTGTTTAGCTACCAAAGCACAGAGTATGCACAATTGGGTGATTAAGTCATAGGACCAGCGAAATCTGTAGCCTTAAAGAAAGAGGTGAGTGTGAGATTTGGGGATGGAATCCTGTGTTCCCTTACAGTAAGCTTCCAAGTCACAAGTGTGCAGAGGGCGGTTTGTGACAAATAAATGGGTTCATTAGCGGTTTCCTGACAAAATAGAGGTGATAAATTATATGACTGTTGGAATATTTGATAATATATCTAATCAGGGAGTAGCTAGAGGGGCTTATCCCTGAAACACAACAACAATGAGTGTGACACAACGATCCGCAAACTAATACTTGAGTCGTTTACCAGTACACATGTGAAAGAATAACGGGAGCCAAGATAAGACCCAGAATGATAAAGGTGTACGTAGAATCACAAGAAATGCAATAGTATTTTTATGCAGGGCACCCACCTGGAGGGTCAGGGTATGGTACTGAATCATGCCACAAGGAACCCTTATGTCATTAATGATCAATGGCAGTAAGAAAGAAGGAACTCCCGAAGACAAAATTGGCACAGCTCACTTGCTTACAAGAGCTGAGGAAAAGAAGTTCCGATCTGCACCAAAGTCTAAAAGGACTAAGATGAAATATTATGGACCCATAATGAGTACTGAGGGTAACAGTTACAATGTTTGCTAAAGAGCAGGGGAGTGAAAAAGTGAACCTAACTTGTCTTTCCCTGAGCTAGTTAGGGCCTGGTGTTTCCCTAATGCTTAAGACAAGAAACCAGAAAAATGGCCCAACTCTGCACAAAAAAAGCACAACTTGTATTAAAACACTTTTCATGCTTCTCTGGAGAGAGGAGAGAATGTCCTAGTTGCATTGGTTTTTCGGATATCAAATGAAGAGTTAATAACAAGACGCCAGCATAATAGTGGACCGACTGACCCGTTTATTTTCTTGGGAATGTTCTGGAAGCAAATAGTGACTCAATTACACATATATCAAACAATCAAGTAAAGTTGGCAACTGAAAGGTGCAAGCTCATCTTTATTACGGTCTGAATGACATACTAAAATGTGTCTACCAAAACCTCATTGCTCCATTGTAGCTCAGAAGAATGGAACTGTACTTCTTATTGATACACAGTGCATAAGACATGGTGAAGATGCAATATACTCATGGCCATAGAGGAAGTTCACCTAGGTTTGCCAAACATTTTCTGAAAGGTTGCTCTGAAAGTGGTGCTCTCATGAAGCATAGGGTCATCACACAACCAGGGAGAAGAAAGCTCAAGCCAGTGTGTGATATCTGAGGAAGGAAATTATATAGGTCACCTTGACCCTTTTAATAGAATAATTACCAGGAATGAGCTATTAGTTGAGTATACCGCGACACGTTTTGTAGTCACCATGATACCTAACAGGAATTAGTATACAGAGATTAGTAGAAGCAATAGGAGTCAAAGAGGCAGCAGGAGGATCAGGACCTGTTGCAAGCAAAGCAATTTTAATTAGTGTGTTGTTAAGAGTGTCAAGTTAGACAGAAAGAACTTAAAGACATCATCATCATCATTTATTTATGTAGCGCCAACACTATATCAACTGAGCTTGAGTCATCTCTTTCTTGAAGCCACACCTTGTGAGATGGGTTACTTGCTGAATTCATAATTTTGGCCACTTATTACTGTCGGTAAAAGATGAATATAATGCAACTTGCCTGGTTTGATGCTACCTGCAATAGAGGTGAAGAGTCTAACATGGAGTAAGTTTTCGTCAGGGACTTCCGCAAGGAGGTATTGTCTTCACAGCTAGCGCCTGCAGGTCACGGCCCTCAATGCGGTACCAGATGACACAGGCAGATTGGATAGCTCAGAGGAGTGGCAGTATTTCTGGAAAAGCCAAAGCCGAAACAAAGGATAATGTCAGAATGCACTGACACTGAAAATACCAGGAATGCACTGCACTTTGAAGATACCAGGAAATGTAATGTTTTATGAAAGAAAAATGGTCAGAGAAGCAGGAGATAAACAAGACATGAGGTACCATTTTACAGAAAATATACAGCTATTTGTTACAAGCCGTCACCAAAGCGACTTGTCTGTTTACACTGCGGGCTATGTCCTGGACGTTTCCCTGACAGTGGGGACGTCACTTCCACCGCCACATCCCGACCATCACCAGGGCAACAGCTGGGTGGCTCTGTTGCTCACCGCAGCATCGAAGCAAAAGATTTAAGAGCCATGGCGCATGCACTGAGGTCCATGTTTAATTATGCAGTCTGATGTTGCTGATTCAGAGGGCTTATGCCCTGTGTTCTGATTGGCTGCTTCTACTATTTAGGGCAGAGAGAGTTTAGCATCCCTTATAGCATCTGTGCCACACACTAGCTGACCAGTTCCAGTTCCTGTGGATACTCTGTCAGTTTACTGTCTGATTCCTGTTGTGACCCCTGATATGTTTCTGGACCCACATTGAACTCTGATTGCATCTGACGCTCCGCTTGTCTAGTTCGATTTCCCTGGCTTGCCGCCAACCCTGACTTTTGGCCTATCCCAGATTATCCTCCTGCTACAGACCCCTGACCCTACACCGTTCCAGATATTCATCTTCTGTTTTCCGGCTACTGCCTCCAACATCAGTGCTTCGGTACCGAATAAACTTTTCCTAGGCTAGAGTTAAGACCCGGGGGCATCCATGTACCTGTGAGCATTGCTCGCTCTACGGGAAAAGCGGCTGCTATAGGCGAAGACCTCTTATCAGCTGTTCTAAAAGTTTATGTCAGTAGCCATTAGCCATAACACTTTTATGAAAATCAAGGAACATTCAATTAAATTTAAATGATTTACATATGAAATTTTGGTAAATGTCGGCTTATTAGATAACAAGCACAATTTATAATCTTCTTCGCCAACTCAAGACATACTCTTTGCTATAGACAGAACATTGATTTTTCTTGTTTTTAATTCATTATTAATATTATATGCTCATATTTGCTTCTTAAATCAAATAAAATAGCTCTACTGTAAAACCAAATGAATAGATTTATACAAATCTCTGCAAATGTTGATAGTTTAATTGAAGTTATAATTTTATATAATAGTTATCTAATTATTTATCTAAACTTTAATCTATTTCTTTTTCTATAATAGTTACCACCCGAAAGTTTTCGCTTATGTCCTTTCAATGCAGTGGATTTGCATCATCTGCAGATTCTTAGGACTGGTTTTGCTAAAGGGTGATATGTTAAAAACCATCTGTTTTAGGAGTATTTTCTGGCAGTTTCAGTGGTGATTTGGGTGTTTTGAAACCATCACACATCGCTGGTGGTTTGATGATCGAGCTTCAAACCACAATATGCAGCCATATGAGGTGATTTAAAACCATCTGCAAAAATATTTTTATTAAATCCAGCCCTTAGTCTGTGCTGGTGGTAGATCTACCATTCACTGTATGGTTAAATATCATTACCCATGTATGATGGAATACAAATCTAGTGATTCATATAGCAAAATTTACAGCTCTATTACTCCTTCAAAATCACAACTAAATTACACATATTTGGTATTGTTAAGTTACCTGATTACATTAATGACTTTGCTTTAACTGTGTAAAAGTTTAAAAGAAGTATATTGAAAAAGTTACAAAACAAAATCTTGTAAAAGTATATCATATCCTAATGTTGCCCATTTTTCTGAATTGATTTTTTTTCAAATATGCTACCAAAAAAAGTGCTATCTCTCCAGAGGGAAAAAGAAATAACATTATAAAATTGACTGATGATTATATTTAAAAACCAATGTAGTGTGTCAGACCCTGTTAGACCTAAAGTACTCCATTACTTTCAGCGGAAAAGTTACTGTCACAGAAGTCAATGGAACAGATAACACCAATGGAAGTCATAAGTCAATGCATATTCTGATCATATGTACTTGCCAATGATTCTGTTGAATAGATATACATTGATCTCAACCAAAAACAAAAAAAATAATTGATTTGTCTTTTAGTTTAAATATGTGCAAATTCTGCAGTTCCTCTTCCAGATTATTGCAATTTACGTTATTTTAACAATTGAACATAAACTATTTTATAAATGCCTCTTTTTTGACTCTAAAATGTGATTCATATTATGGGAAAAAACTTTATTGGGACTATCTTATAGATGTTTCTTTTCACTCAAATACATATAGTAGTTGTTATTGAAATTCTCTTAATATAACCAATAGGCTTAATATAATCAATGTTTACCTATAAACTAAGTATAAAAGCTAAAAATGATAATCTGTAACATGCAAGTAAAGTAAATGCAAGTTTTAAAAAAAAAAGATGACAAATAATGCTAGAAAACAGCTTCCATTTTATCCATTCACATTACACGCACTAAGGAAAGAGAAAAATGGCTTTGTGAATGGATAAACCTAGATGGACAGGAACAAGCTGTATACAATGTGATTTCAACTGGCATATCAACTACCCAGTTTTTTGGATATTTGAATGTCATGAATAAATTGGACAAATTGCTTTCTAATTGAATCTTATAAGAAGAAGAAAACAAAATGCGTTTATTTAACAGATGTTCAGAATGGTAACAACAGCAAGAGATGAGCATATTGATCATGCGAGGTGTAGTGACCAAAAAAAAACCAGCTTATCTTTTGTGGTCATGCGGTCAGGTCAGGTGGCGATCCGACTCCCCCCTATTCCCCTCCTCTGTGCTGCACTCGCACCGAATGTCAAACGTGAGGTCATCACGTCCGACATTTTCAGCACAGAGGAGCCACGATGCAAAGCAAGCGGGGATCTGAATAGATGAAAAAGAAAACAGAAGAAGAAAGAAAATAAGAAAAATGAAGGGAAGAAGGGGGTGCAATTGGAGAATAAGGCGATATAAAGTAAGTAAAGGATTTGATTTCTTAGTTGCTGTACTTCAAGTACATTGACAGGCTAATACAGGTTAAGCCGGGCAACAGAAGGCCACACACAGTTGGTGAAAATACTGCTTGCCAAGTAGGTCATATTTTGTGGGGAATAAATTATAAATAATTTGTTTACAGAATTATTATGAACAGTCTCTACTCTCTAGACATACATTCAATTATCAGAGTATTCCTCCTCTGTCTCATCAACTGACTCTCAAATAGGTCAGATACAACTGCACTGCACCGCAAAGGGGCATTACATATTACACGTACTGTTGGAAAACCTTACACAATATATCTGTTTCTGTAGTAGTTGTACAGCACTAAACAGCTTTTCCTCAAATTACTGTTATAGGATACAATAACTCGCAGACTGTAAGTCATTGAAAAAACAGTATTACAATTTAAATTGTTCCCTCTTGTTCAAACAATGATAGTAATGTAGGTGTAAGTAAATTGTAAGTGAATTATAGCTTGCTTGATTTAGTAGAACAGTTCACCCTCCTCTACATAAGTTAAATTTTATCGATAATTTAAATATTTATTCCTGTGAGTGGTTGTGTAGGTAGCGGCCCCAGTGGACTGCTTTGCTCGGGGCCCATAATGTTTTTAAGATGTCCCTGCCAGCTCCCTGAACCGATAATTTATCAAATAATCAAACAGTTAAACAATATATCACATCTATTTTGGGAATATAATTATATTTGCCTATATACAATACAGCAAGCCATCATGTGGTCATAGCCCATGTCTCTTTGTGTAACACCCCTTGGTAGGTCGATTCCATAAAGTCTCATATGGTGCCAAAAACTACTCTTATACCAGGACATAGCTCATAACATGATGTTTTTGAAGCTGCTCATTTTCCCCTAAAGGTGACAATGTTATCTTACAGTCCTTGGTTCTGCAGAGCCACAGAATAAATATAGGCCAGTATGTCTGGCCTCACATTTTACACCTTGGGTTAGTTCATTAACCCAGTGCTTTGCTTTGAAGTCATTTGCATTACACCGTAGCTTACACCAAACTTGAAAACTCTCCCGGAATGTGGGGACTCCCAAATTCTGGGTGGGTCTCCCAGACTCCCGGGAGAGTATGACAGTCTCCCGCATCTGCCCACTTCCTAGTGAAGTGGGCAAAAATGAATCCAAAATTCCACGATTCAATGGGAATCGCAGCATTTGGCCCTGCCCCCCACTGTAAAATGACGCTTTTGTGTCATTACGTCACAGGGGGTGGGGTCAAAATGATGCGATTTTTGGAGTCCCGCCCCCTGCATGCCCACCTGACCCCCGCAGCTCCCGGATTACACTTGCCATAACTTGGCAAGTATGGCTTACAGAGAAAATAAATTATAAATGGTTTCCCTTGATATACAATATTTACAATGCAGTCCCTTATGATTATGCTTTGTTCACTACCGTTATGTTATGGGTTAATCCTTATAACAGCAATTTCTTCCTTTTCACTACAATACACAATCACTAATCTCAAATGTAATCTAGTAGTCCCTATTTCTTCTATTGTAAAGCAGTGGCATAGAGGTCCATGAATGTGATTTTTAGTTCAGCTTAACACACTTTTGCTGCAGGCAGGTCTACAGAAAAATGTTGAAGCATTTATTGTCACATTGAACTTTATAGAATATGGAATACCATAGTTTACTATCCAACCACATTTTAACTTGAATTGTTTCTTCAGTTCTCAACAAACATCTTTTTCTTCCGTGTTATCTGTGCAGCAAAAGAAAAAATATAATATAGACCCTATAATAACATCTCTATTAGAAGAATATGCAGTAATCCATTTTAACCAGCAGAAAACCTTTTTTGCTATCAGTACTCGCCGGATGATTAATTATTTTGAGATCCTTCTCTTTCTAGTATGCAATGTTAGTTTAAAGCTCTGACCTTGCAAAGAGAGATAATAACAGACCATATCCATTGGCATCCGTGTGATTAATACTACAAGCTCCCGAAAACATCTGACTTTCGCTTTCTGAATAAAACTGAAATGCATGAACACACCATGAAACACGTTACCTTGTTCACCTACCTCTTAAATAATTCATCAGCCTAATGATAATGGCATTCAAATATCATAATTACAGCTTCTTTCAAAAAAATCAAATTGAATGCAGGAAAATAAAGTGCCTTTTCTCTCCTGTCAACCATTAATACCACAAAATGGCTTTTTATTCATGTCACTTATATAATCTAAGCCAAATGCAGATTTTCCATTTTTCATAAACTTTTCATTTGCACTATTAGCTTCACTGATAGCCGTTTGAGAAGTGTTGTTAGGCAGTAAGATGGACGACATCGGGAATGCACGACGTGGTGAAAAATCCATAATATTTTATTCAGTTCATTTGCTGTTACGGATCTGTGAATCTTTAGAAAAAACTGCAATTTAAATGTGTATTTATTTAAAGTTTGAACATTCACCAGTACAGTAAAGTCGCCTAAAAGATTCCATGGATTCTTGAATGGAAATTTGTAAAGATGTGGAATATATAGTGGAACGTGGGGCCCACAGTTCCAGTATATTTTGGGGCCCACAGTAGATTACTTGTAGCAAGATATAGGCAATATACTCGTATTAATACTGCCATGAAAAAAATCCACTAATCACAGTATAACTGTGCTTTTGTTTTTAAGCCTCAAGATAGTCACATGGGGCCTGATTCATTAAGGATCTTAACTTGAGAAACTTCTTATTTCAGTCTCCTGGACAAAACCATGTTACAATGCAAGGGGTGCAAATTAGTATTTTGTTTGGCACATAAGTTAAGTACTGACTGTTTTTTCATGTAGCACACAAATATCAACTTTAAATTTCAGTGTACAAATAAGCTATCAAGTATTTGTGTGCTACATGAAAAAACAGTCAGTATTTAACTTATGTGCAAACAAAATACTAATTTGCACCCCTTCATCATCAACATTTATTTATATAGCGCCAGCAAATTCCGTAGCGCTTTACAATTGGGAACAAACATTAATAAGACAATACTGGGTAATACATACAGACAGAGAGGTAAGAGAACCCTGCTCGAAAGCTTACAATCTATAGGACAATGGGAGTTAGAAACACAAGGGCATGTGCTACATCATATTGCACAATGGACCAGCCAGACTGCAAAGGTAAAAGTACTGAGTGGGCTGTGTGTGTTGCAATGTTGGTCAGAAGGTTGTTGTCTTGCGTTAGCAGTGTAGAGGATGGCAATAGGGTAATCTAGGGAAATTAAGATGATGGTTGAGGAATATCTTAACCTTGTCTGAAGTGGTGGGTTTTCAGTGAACGCTTGAAGGTTTGAAGACTAGAGGAAAGTCTTACTGTGCGAGGGAGGGAATTCCACAAAGTAGGGGCAGCCCGGAAAAAATCCTGTAACTGAGAATGGGAGGATGTGATGAGAGTGGAGGAGAGACATAGATCTTGTGCAGAACGGAGGTGTCGAGTAGGGAGATATTTCGAGACAAGTGAGGAAATGTATGTCGGTGCAATTTTGTTGATGGCCTTGTATGTTAGTAGAAGAATTTTATATTGGATTCGTTGAAATACAGGCAGCCAATGTAGAGACTGACAGAGTGGCTCAGCAGAGGAATAATGGTTTGTAAGGAAAATCAGTCTAGCCGCTGCGTGCAAAATAGATTGTAGGGGTTCAAGTCTGACTTTGGGAAGACCAGTAAGGAGGGAATTGCAATAGTCGATGCGGGAGATGATGAGTGCATGAATTAATGTTTTCGCGGTGTCTTGTGTCAGATATGTGCGTATTCTGGAAATGTTCTTTAGGTGTATGTAACATGATTTAGATATAGAGTTGATGTGGGGAATAAACGACAGTTGTGAATCCCTTGCCCTTACCCCTTGCATTGTAACATGGTTTTGTCCAGGAGACTGAAATAAGAAGTTTCTCAAGTTAAGATCCTTAATGAATCAGGCCCATGTTATAATAATGCCAAAATGCAATTTTAGGGCAGCGTCACCGCCTCTAGCGCAGCTAAGGAAGAGAACTTGACAGAGAGGTGAGGAAGACAGCATGGGCAAAACACAGCATTTCTTTGGGTGGTTATCCATTTAGACAAATACATGGGAAATGTTGTGTGTACTACTCACACAGTTTCTCCTTTACAAGCAGAGCAGTATAAAGTGGACATAACTAACAAATGTCCTTGACTGAGCACCCAAAATCAGGACTACCCTACCAGTATCGGGACAGTTGCCAGTCTGTGCTGATCTCTCCTACTTCTTCTTGCAACATTCACTACTTGCTGCTGCTCGTGTCTTAAGTTCAGTTGCTGCTTGTTCGATCACGGAATGTTGGGGCAACATCAACTGAATAGCACCCATGTTTAATAATTAGGCCTCCCCGCAATCAGATAAATAAATAGTATTCACATTTAATAAATAGACTCCCTTCTACCCAAACCCAGACCCCCATTCAATTAAAATCCCCAAAATCAACCTTGTCTTAATCTTAATTTAATAGGCCCCACCAAGACGCCACTAAATAATTAGCCCTACTAAATAATTAGCATTCACCACTAAACAAATAGCCCCCACAATCACGCTGCCACTCTAACATTAAATTAATAGCCATCTCCTTTCATCGGTGTACACTGGAGAGGCAGACTCTTCTGTCTGCCTGCAAAATGGGATAAAGAATTGGAAAGAGTGAATAACTATAAATAACCTGGGTAAGATGTACAGCGCTGCAGAATCAGTGGCGCTATATAAATAAATGGTGATGACGATGATGATGATATTTGCCCAAAAGTCCTGAAAACTTGTTGTCCATCTCTTTTTTTCCATTTTACATTAACCATATTCATGCTACTAATTTAAGAACATCTTTTTGCTTCTTATTTACAGTCTAATACTCTACAAAGTATTATTTTGGCCTTAGTCAGCACTACCATTATGCGATCCTAGACTGCTGCCTAGGATGTCAATGGTTAGAGGGAATTAAAACACTAATATAATGTGACTCAACTGGTGTCTTTAATGCCCCTGCAGCACCCCCACATAGAAAACTGGCCACAATCAGCAGCTTCACATGTCAGTGTTATGCTGGGAGTGTGGTGCTTGGCTATGATGTTGAGGATGCAGAGTAAGCAGCAACAATAGGGGTGCAATGCCAGAGGGATAGACACACAGGGTGTCACAGAGCCTGGGTTTGGAATAGACCTTGAAGCCCCGCTCTATATAGACTTACCCCCAGAGAGTTGCGGAGTCTAATGGTAGAGAGGTATTCACCAGGGATCCCTGCTAGGGAATATGGACTTAGCTACTCTCTAGCTGCAGGACGCGGTCCTCTAAGGGATATTAGAGCAGCGTGAGATGGAACCAGGGAGTTGAGCAGGACTGCTGGACGATAAATTCAGAGGTTCAGGTGAATGGCAGTGAACCAAAACATTAAGGTCTTTACAAAGCAAATAGCTGAAAACAGGACTGATTATGAAGCAATAATGGATCGTGGAACAAGTAACACAGGATACCAACTGAGAGCTGGTGAACTGCAGAGAACTGATGCACTGAGATCTCTGACAAGCGAACAGTCCTTGAGGACAGGACCGATGATGAGGTACGTGGTTCTTGCAATAATACCACAGGCCAGGTCTTGATCGTGGAACAGGTAACACCGATGTGCAAAAGGGAGCCAGAGAGAACAGCATTCCAACAGGTAAGGAGACCTAAAAAGAAGATCTGGCAACTTGGTAGAGAGCAGGTGCTTTAAATAGACAGAGCTGACAGGCATTTAGCCAATCAAGAGAATGCAAAAAGTTTTGAAAAGACCAGGTGTGCGCATGCTCAGTTCAGACCAGCAAGTGAATGCAGGGAGTGAAAACCCAGGGAAGCAGGTAAGAGCAGTTACCAAATTACAGGTTAGCTGGTGCAATGTATGACACAGGATTGGTGCCACCTAGGTAGTCCCCAAGCTTGCGCCACCCGTGTATGTGACCCATTATTTTGTCTGTTTTACCCAGTTTGTTTATTAGTTTACTATGTTTGTCCCCAATTGTAAAGCACTACGAAATATGTTGGCGCTATATAAATAAATGATGATGATAATGATGATGATTATTTGTGCAGTAACACCCAGATGCTATCAGAGCAGTCTGCACTTTTTTTTACACGTACATTGATAAAGTCTGTTCAAAATATTTGTTATCAAAAACATGGATTTGGCAAGTTTTTTCCTTTGTGCTTGTGTCAGTCCTAGGCAGATATAATTTTGCCATAAATAACCAATAAATGCCATCACCGTTTCCTAAACGGCTATTTAAATGTAAATCTATCTGAAAAATACATTTCAAGTACTTAAGCTAAAGGTATTGAATATAGCAATGTTTCTATAAGCATGGAAGCAGTTTGGTGTCACAGGGCACAACTCAGTGAGAGGGCACATTTTCCACCCAATCTCCTTTCACTCCTCTCCACTCCCACTGCATCCATTCGGCTAGCTCCTCTTACCACCCCACAACAAGACACATATGAGCTTCAAAAGAACCTTGAGTGTCCTTTCATTCTCCCATTGTTATATTGCTGACAGCCACACGCTTCTCTAAACACCCTCACACACACACACACACACACACACACACAGACCCACGCATACAAAGAAAAAGATGCAAAAAAAAACTTGAGCAATCATCTGGGAAACCTGTATTACTATCAATCTGTCTGGTTCCGTATCTTGCCAAGAGGTGAATGCAAATCAACTTAAAAGCTGCCTGGTGAATACATTTGTCAAACATCATAATAAAAATGGTTAGTTCCTGTTTGAAATGTTGTTTTATTGTAATCAAGCGAAGCTCAACCAGTGACAACTTAAGCATCTGCCGGTGGAAGTGTGCGAAAATATGCACGTTTATTGCAATACATTTATCTTGTCATGTTTGTTAGCGTGCTGTTTTATGCTCACAAGGATTAACTGTGCAATTGCTCTAATGTGCAAACTCTGTGTTTTAGCATCATTTCTATGGTATAATCATAAAGAATTATGTTTCTTCCAAACTGGCAAAATTGGCCCCAGAAGTTAACAAAGATCAATCTTACAAAATAGATTTTTTTTTTTCTGTAGAACTCTTTGCTTTGCCAGTAAAAGTATATAAGGCTGTGATGTAAATATAAAATAAACAAGTATCGGTTAGGTTTTAGCCCTATTGATTCAAGCAAGGTTAAATAATACAACATGCTGCCGTCCACATTATAATGCAAAGGGAATACGTGGCTTAATTCTGTCATGGACAGATCTGATAAACTGCATAACTTGGATGCTTTCTTGCTCTTTACCATAACCACACTTAACTTATCTAATAAATAAGACACAAAGGGCTAAATTTACTAAGCTGCGGGTTTGAAAAAGTGGGGATGTTGCCTATAGCAACCAATCAGATTCTAGCTGTCATTTTGTAGAAGGTACTAAATAAATGAAAGCTAGAATCTGATTGGTTGCTATTGGCAACATTCCCACTTTTTCAAACCCGCAGCTTAGTAAATCTAGCCCAAAGACTTGTATAAGTGGCTAAAAGAAGGTCACAGTTGTTTAATAATATATTATGAAAGAGAAAGTGCGCTGCGAGACAGCTAAACCAACTGGTATCTGTACCAAGTGTGGATGGCCAATGGCCTGAATCCAGCTAAAATGGGACAAATCCTAAGCTGCTTGGCTGGTGCTAAATCTGGCATCAGGGTGCCTACACCCCCTTCCGACTCACAATGGTGAGCCCATATAGGCAGGCCAAGGGATCCTCCACATCCTCCACATAAAGGACCACGAGTCACGTTCCACGAAGGGGGCAGAGACATGTGCCAATCAGCAATAGCGCCGTATGATCGCAGTGACTTTCTACCAACTGTGCCTGCTCTGTGGCAATAATTTGGTTAAAACACGGAAGGCACAGAAGCAGGCTGATCCATCAACAGGTGCGGGTCGGTGGGATCTCGTGAAGAGAATGAGGCCGGACATGTGACACACAGAGAACTATATATAAAAAACGTCATACCTTCCAATTGGCGGCATGGGATAAAGAAGCATTAACTCCTTGCAGGTGAGGTTTAAAGCTTCAAGAGCACATATATGCGTTTAAGTGCTTTTGTCAATATGGGACTCTCTTGTCATGGGGATTGTTGTAGTAAACTGTCCCTGGAACATGATTTCAAAGGTCACCTTATAAAATTTACTAGCAAAAGTGACCTGGTCATTACCTGATGGAAAAATGTTATTAGAAAATGTTTTTAAAGTATCCGCTAGATGACTTGCATTCCACACATCAATGTGCACAACTCTTGGGAGACCCTTCCACAAACTATAAGTGTGCCTAAGTGTGCGACAGAGGTGCGTTTTTGCAAAGCCCAACCTTTTACCACTTCACAAACACAAGTTTCATTAAACTTTTAGAATTCCCCCTAAAATACTTTAGCATAAAGTATGGTTTAGATCAGTGTATCTCAAGCTCAGTCTTCAGGACCCCTAGCAGTGCAAGGGAAATAATTATACCACCAATTATGCTACCTGTGGATCTGTTACAATGTGTCAGTCAGTAATGAATACACCTGTTCTAAAGCAAGGAGATAAAGAAAACATGTACTGTTTGGGGTCCTGTGGACCAGGATTAAGAAACACTGTGTCAGTCATCATACTCGCTGATCGATGGCCTCCCCGCTGCCACTTACCTTCTCCCTGTTCTCCTCTAGGATGGACGCCGCGGCTTTCCTGTCGGGGCGCCACCTTTCCGTGATGTCTGCACAGGTGCGAACCGGCAATCTTTCCACATTCATTCCCATCAGCCAATCAGCTGGCTGCTTCTCCTATTTAACACACCTCCTGCACTTGTATGTTGCCAGATATTCAGGTCTCATCTATCATTCCGACGTCCTGTACCCTGGCTCCTGTTTGCATCCAGCCTCCAGTGTCTCCTGTATATTGGTCCGCAGACTATCACATCCTGTGTGTCATCTCCACTGTCTAACGTGGTAACGCTCTGCAGACCATTGCTTCATGCCTCCAGTGTCCCCTGTGTATTGCTGCGCAGACTATCACACCCTGTGTGTCTTCTCCACTGTCCAAGGGGTAACTCTTTGCAGACCGTTGCATCCTGTCTCCAGTGTCTCACGTGTATCGGTCCTCAGACTGCTGCCTCCTGTGTTTCATCGCCACTGATTAGTGGTAACACTTCACAGACTGCTGCATCCTCTCTTCAGTAACTCCTGAGTACCGATCCTCAGACTGTCGCACCCTGTGAGTCATCTTCACTTTCTAATGGTAACGTTCTCCTGGGGCTTCAGTTTTTCTAATCCTGCTTACCTGTAATACTCCTGTTTCAGTATCTCTGGTTCTCATTTTGGTCTCGCTCGTTACCTCCTAAGAGAAGTGGGACCTGCAAAGTCTAGAGCCGCAAAGTCTAAACTTCCTTGCGGGGATCCCTGGCGAAAACCTCCCTCTCCATTAGACGTTGCAGCTCTTGGGGGGTAGCACCAACTTAAGGAGATCGTACGGGCATTCTCCAGACCTTTGTGACACGTGACACGCTGGTTTAAATCATGGGAGTGAAGGGACACTGGGACTGTCTTAATTACGTGTGGCACATTTATGTATGTGGAGTGTTTAATTACATTGCTCCATCTACACCTAGAAATGCATGAATGACAACAAGAAAGCAAGGTAAAGCCAAGGCATTTTGTGATTCATATGTAGTACGATTCCTCAATCATCTCCTCTGTCAGGATACTCGGCTTGAAAGAAATGTTGTGTTGTGATCATTTTAACAGACATGAGGATGTGTAGAGGCCAATCTGCAGGATTTATTTCTATTCTATTTTTATTTCTATTTCAAAATGTGCTACCCCCAAAATAATCCTATTCTTTTAGAAAGTGGCAGATGCCAGTTTTGCTACAAGAATAATGGTAACCTAAACATCAAGTCATGATTAATGTAATGTTCTTCAATAAACATATTCATGACTAAAAACATAGAAGATGTAGGCAGAAAACATCCTACAGGTCCAATTATTCTGCCATTTTTGAGGGTTGTTTTTGTTCCTTAATATTTTGTTTTTAAGTCTCATCAATAGCCATGTGTTTGTCTCTGATATTTTTGAATTATTTTACTGTATAAATCCCCACCACAACACCTGGGAGAATATACCTTTCTGAAAATGTTCTGCAAACTATTTGCTTCTTTCCATATTTACAACGTTTTGTGGCCAATAAAATATGTCATGCAAATCGAGTTTCCCAGAAGAATAAGCAACTTCATAGAGGTGTAAAATTCCAGCAATACAGTCTTCTAGCTCCGCTTTAATTCCCCATTTTGCGGAATGATATTGTGCACTTAGTACATATGTATTTCACATCGTTTATTCTCTATGAATAGAGCAGGAACAAAGACTGTCTATTCTTTCTCATCTATGGAATGGTTACGGTAGCAATAGCAGCATTGATGGGCAAATTGTATCAGCAAAATCTGTAAAATTTGGTGGTCAAACAAAATGAGGCTAATATTTTGCTGAACAATTTAGAAAAGTGTATTTATCTCTAGTTGTAAGTGTTCCCAGTACTCCAAACACACCTCAGAGCAGAATAAAACCATCATTGTCCCAGCTTTAATTTTAGACTATAAATTTTGTGAAATGCGAACTGAAAATTCAGGTTGGAATGTTATTCCACAGAAGTGAAGCAAAAGGGAAACTCTACAAAACATCCTTTTCCAGTACCAAATTTGGCTTGTGAGAAGTTCCAATGCAACTTCAATATCCCTTTAATTAGAAAGGGCAATGAGAAACAATGGATGCAATGAGTGTCAGGCACTGTCTTGCTTCGCTCATATATAAAACGTGCTCTGTCTTTACAGAGATCTGAAAACCTCTCCAATGTTTAAATTCCTACCAATTTTGTGAACCGATTCACAATTCAGGCATGAGAGTCAGCAAAGACCCCATAAAGATTCGGACCAATCACATAAATGTTCATGGAAAGGAGCCAATAGCAACACAATAGTCAACCTCGCATGAAAAAACCCTGTAAATGTACCATTTAGCCAGTTTCCTACACATTCGACCTGATTCTGTGAGAAAAGAAATATCTGTCAGTGCCTGTATAGTGACTGTCCACCACAGCTCGGCCATTTCACCGATGATATATTCTGTGTTGTACTTAAAACAGTAAATATATATATAAATGCCTTTTTTTCACTGAAACACCGTAATGTAGTATATTCAGGTTTCTACTTTAAATGTACCTTACTTTGAAAAAAAACCTCATGAGCAACAAATTTTGCATATAAAATGGTGGAGGCCGACAGGAATAGCCCTATTATACATGCACCAGATTGAGATCAGCTGAAATATTGGCAAAAAAGCTTGGCCAGTAGTCAGAATTAAATTACAATCACAAGCCCGTTTTCTAGAGTGCTCAGTGCTGCCAGCGGAAATGTTACTGAAGAATTATGTCAATTATTGCCAAATTGACATTTGTAAAAACGAAACAAGAATAAATAACTATTCAGTGTTTATTTCATATATATCATTATCATCAGCTATTTATATAGTGCCACTAATTCCGCAGCGCTGTACAGGGAACACAATTACATCAGCCCCTGCCCCAGTGGAGCTTACAGTCTAAATTCCGTAACACACATAGATACAGACAGAAAGAGAGACTAAGATCAATTTAATAGCAGCCAAGTAACTTATTAGTATGTTTTTGGAAAGGAAACCCACGCAAGCACGGGGAGAACATACAAACTTCACACAGATAAGGCCACGGTCAGGAATTGAACTCATGACCCCAGTGCTGAGAGGCAGAAGTGCTAACCACTGAGCCACCGCACTGCTATATATATATATATATATATATATATATATATATATATATATATATATATGTGCACATACACAGCCTCGGTCTGGCCTGCCTGCCAGCCGGACTATTCACCGGCAGTCCCAGCTGCGTTTAAGCTCCGCCCCCTACAATGTTAGGGCGGAGCTTGCAAGGAACACCTGACTTACGGCGGCAGTGTCAGTAACAAACACACTACAGCGCAGGTGCAGAGAGCCGTGTCTGGGCTCTCTGTACCTGCGCGGTAGTGTGTTTTACACTTCAGCAGGGGAGGAGGAGTTGTCTTCCGCGGCCGCCCAGAGGAGCAGCATGCCGGAGTATTTCACAGTTAAGAGACTCATTGCCAGACAGCCTGTTTTTTTTTTTTTTATAAAGGATGCATGTGTGTATATATATATATATATATATATATATATATATATATATTTATTTTGTGTGTGTGTGTATTGGGGACACTTGCGTGGAGTAGACTTTGTGGTTATCAGCCCGCCTGCCATCTGCTGACTCGGACCCGCCTGGGTCACCTCTTGTCTCCCACTGCCTGAACTCGCCTGCTGTCTCCTGCCATCTTCCCCATCCATCCTCTACACGTGGCTCCTCTCTGACCACCGCCGCCGTCTCTGGTACCGCTTCCTGCTCACCCTTATCCGTCCGCTGTCTCCTGCCGCCTGAGCTGCCTGTGTCTCCTGGTCACCGCCGCCTGGCCTTCCTGACAAGTTCCCCTGGACACCCACAGCCTTGGCCTGCCTTCCACGCTGCCTGCTGCCCGCTGCCGTTCCTGATCTCTGGCGCTCCTAAGGGCAACAGCGACCTGTGGTAATCGGCCCTGCACTCCTCTGGACACCCGCTGCCTGAAGCTCCTGCTTCTAAGTCTCCTGGCAATCACAGACGTCACAGACTTTCTTCCAGCGACTTTGTCTCATCTCAGACTTCACAGACTTTCTCCCAGTGACTTTGTTCTCATTCTCATTCTCCTGTTTTCACCCTAGTCCATATTGTACTGTATTTATTGTTCTCGGCTTCCTTTGTAGGCCTTATTTTTATTTTTTTCCACTTGTATTTCTTTATTTATTTCTTTATTTATTATATTTTTATATTTATTTTCTCCATTCTTTATTTTTATTTTTCGCTCTCTATTTTTATTGCATTTACTGTACTTATTTTTATTTTTCGCTCTCTGTTTTTATTGCATTTACTGTATTTATCTCTATTTGCATTTCTTATTTACTTATTTACTGTATTTAATTATTTCTATTTGCTTCTCTTATTTACTGTATTTAATTATAATTTAATTATTTCTATTTGCATTTCTTAATCTATTCCAACAGCATTTTATTTCTCCCTTGGCCTTTCTTGTCTCTTTGTTCCCCGTTCACGCCTCTCTGTCTCATTTAACACAGCTTGCCTTGCCTAGCCTCTTTGCCACACCTCTCCCCACCGTCATTGTCATTGTTGGCTATTACTTTATTTAACTCACTTATCTCATTTCCTCTTGTCTACCTTCTGACTCCCCCTGTCCATTGTAATTGTTGGCTATTGCTTTATTTAACTCACTTATCTCAATTCCTCTTGTCTACCTTCTGACTCCCCCTGTCCTCCTCTCCCGCCCCTCTGCTTCAGACAATTCTTCGGTCCCCCCTACTTCTTCCACTCCTCCCCCACCCCTCCCTCACCTCACCATGCCTCCCTGTTCACTTGCCATACCCATACTCTCACCTCGCCCAACTTCACGCTCCTGTCCCCGCACTCCCCCGCACACCGCTAACCTTGCCAACCTTATCCCCATCTCCCCTCTCCCCTCCCTCCCTTTCTCCTGTGCCCTCTGGAATGCTAGATCCGTACGCAACAAACTCCCCTCTATCCATGACCTCTTCTTATCTAACTCTCTTAACCTTCTTGCCATTACCGAAACATGGCTCACCGATTCCAACACTGCCTCCCCTGTCACTCTCTCCTATGGCGGCCTCTCCTTCACCCACTCCGCCAGACCTGGAGACCGCCCAAGCGGAGGAGTGGGCATTCTCCTATCCTCCACCTGTACTTTCAGACTCATTCCTCCTGAACCCTCCCTCTCCTTCTCCTCTTTTGAAGTCCACTCTATCCGTCTCTTCTACCCCATCCATCTCCGCGTCTCTGTCATATACCGCCCCCCTGGGCCCTCCTCCCTTTTCCTTGACAACTTTGCTGCCTGGCTCCCACACCACCTCTCCTTTGACATCCCCTTCATTATCCTTGGCGACTTCAATATCCCTATTGACAACCCCACCGACCCTGCTTCCGTCAAACTCCTTGCCCTTTCTTCCTCCCTTGGCCTCTCCCAATGGACCTCCTCTTCTACCCACTGCCTTGGTCACTCCCTTGACCTTGTCTTCTCCCACCGTTGCAGTCTGTCCGACTTCTCTATCTCCCCCTTTCCACTCTCGGACCACCATCTCCTCTCATTCTCTCTCTCCTCTACTCCTGCACCCCTCCCCCCACCCAAATCTACCCGGTCCAGGCGCGATCTCGACACCCTTGATCCTGCTATTCTATCCTCTTCTCTCGAAACTCTCCTCTCTCCCCTTTCCACCCTGTCCTGCCCTAATCAGGCGGCCTCCCTCTATAACCAAACCCTCTCCTCCGCCCTTGATGCGGTTGCCCCTGCCCAGCCCATCCACCTTCGCTGCTCCAATCCCCAACCCTGGCACTCCAAACTTACCCGTTTCCTTCAAAAATGCTCTCGTACTGCCGAACGCCACTGGAGAAAATCTCGCTCCCTGGCTGATTTCCTCCACTTCAAGTTTATCCTCTCCTCCTACAGCTCTGCCCTCTCGCTCGCTAAGCAATCCTTTTTTAAATCCCTCATCTCCTCCCAGTCCTCCAACCCCCGCCGCCTCTTCGCTACCTTTAACACTCTCCTGTCTCCCCCACCTCCCCCCCTCCCTTCCTCCTTATCTGCCACTGACTTCACCTCATTTTTCTCCTCTAAAATCGCGGCCATCAGACTTGAAATCTCCTCCTCCACCCACTCTTCCGCCACCCCCCCTCTCGCCCTTCCTCCCCCCTCCACTCTCCCCCCTCTCCGCCCAGCCCCCAACTCCTTCTCTCCTTCCACCCCACCTCGGGTGAGGAAGTCCACTCTCTCATTTCTTCTTCCCCCCCTTCTACCTGCCCCCAGGACCCCATCCCTTCTCACCTTCTTCGCTCCCTTTCCACCTCCACCTGCTCCCACCTCGCTCACCTCTTCAATCTGTCCCTCTCCACTGGCATCTTCCCCTCCACCTTTAAACATGCTCTCGTCTCACCCATTCTCAAGAAACCCAATCTTGACCCCACCTCACTCTCTAATTACCGCCCCATTTCCCTTCTCCCATTTGCCTCCAAAATACTCTAGAGACTTGTCTGCAACCGTCTCTCCACCTACCTCTCTGAACACTCCCTCCTTGACCCTCTACAATCAGGCTTCCGCCCCCTCCATTCCACTGAAACTGCCCTGGCTCAAGTTACGAACGATCTCCTCTCGGCAAAAGCCATGGGCCACTACTCCTGTTTCTCCTCGACCCCTCAGCGGCCTTTGACACCGTTGACCACCCCCTCCTGCTTCACACCCTTCAGTCCATTGGCCTCTCCGGTACCGTCCTCTCCTGGTTCACCTCTTACCTTGCCGACCGTTCCTTCTCTGTTTCCACCTCTGATTCTCTCTCCCCTTCTTCCTCCCTTCCAGTCGGGATCCCTCAGGGCTCTGTCCATGGACCCTTACTATTCTCACTATACACCTCTTCTCTGGGTGCACTCATCAGCTCCTTCGGCCTCAAGTACCACCTTTATGCTGATGACACTCAACTCTACCTTTCCTCTCCTGATCTCTCTCCCTCCCTTCTTTCCAGGGTATCCGCATGCCTCTCTGCCATCTCCTCCTGGATGTCCTCTAGATTTCTTAAACTCAATCTTGCTAAAACTGAACTCATTGTCTTTCCTCCCTCTCGTACCTCCTTCCCCTCTGACCTCTCCATCACTGTTGACAACTCATCTATCTCCCCTGTTCCCCAACTCCGCTGCCTAGGTGTCATCCTCGACTCCTCTCTCTCCTTTGCCCCTCACATTCACTCTCTCGCCAAATCCTGCCATTTCCAGCTTCGCAACATTGCCCGCATTCGGCCCTTCCTCTCCCAGGATGCCACCAAATCTCTCGTCCACTCTCTGATTATCTCCCGCTTGGACTACTGCAACCTTATCCTTATCGGCCTCCCCCTCTCTCATCTCGCTCCACTTACATCTGTACTTAACGCCGCTGCTAGGCTTATTTTCCTCTCTCGCCGTTCCACCTCTGTATCCCCACTCTACCAAGCCCTTCACTGGCTCCCCTTCCCCTACAGAATCCTTTTCAAGCTCCTCACTCTGACTTACAAGGCCCTCGCCAACTCCACTGCTCCCTACATCTCTAACCTTATCTCTATTCACACTCCCTCCCGCTCACTGTCGCCTCTCTTCCCCTCTGATTACCTCCTCTCACGCACGTATCCAAGACTTCTCCCGCGCTGCTCCCCTCCATTGGAACAAGCTCCCCCGCTCCATCAGAACTTCCCCTAATCTGTCCTCTTTCGAACGAACATTAAAAACCCACCTTTTCCTTAAAGCCTTCCAGTCTCATGCCTAAACTCCCACCGGTCGGCTACCTCTCTTTCTCATCCCTTCTTCCCTTCTCCCCCTTCCTCCCGTCTCTCCGTCTCATCCATGTGTCTGTCTGTCTTCCCCTCCCTTTAGATTGTTCGCTCCTTTGAGCAGGGCTCTCCTACCTTCTGTTTCCATCACTTTTAACTGCGCTCTCCAGCTACTCATCTCACCTCCTCTCAGTCCCTCTGCCCTCTGTCTCCTCTCGCTTCTCTCCGCTCCCCTCAGTGACTCTCAACCTGTCATCCATGCCCACCCTCTTGGGCCATAGTTACCTGCCTGTACTCACTTTTCCCCTCCCTCCCTCTCTTTCATGCTGTGCCTGAGCCCCCAGAGTTATAGTGCTTACTGTTACTTGTACTGTGCTAATTCACCTTGTACTGTGCCATTGTTTGTCCTTGTACGGCGCTATGGATACTTTGTGGCGCCCTATAAATAAAAATTAATAATAATAATAATAATAATACCATTGGGGCACCACTGTGTGACATAATAGTGGGGCACTACTGTGTGGCATAACATTTGGGGCACTACAGTGTGGCGTAATATTGGGGCAGTACTGTGTGGCATACTATTGGGGCACTGCTTTGTGGCATACCATTTAGGGCACTACTGTGTGGCATAACATTTGGGGCACTACTGTGTGGCATACCATTGGGGCACTACTGTGTGGATAAATATTGGGGCACTACTGTGTGGCATAATATTGGGGCATTGCTGTGTGGCATAATATTGGGGCACTACTGTGTGGCATAACTTTTTGGGCACTACTGTGTGGCATACCATTGGGACACTACTGTGTGGCATAATATTGGGGCACTACTGTGTGGTATAACATTTGGGGCACTACTGTGTGGCATAATATTGGGGCACTACAGTGTGGCGTAATATTGGGGCAGTACTGTGTGGTATAATATTGGGGCACTACTGTGTGGCATAACATTTAGGTAACTACTGTGTGGCATAACATTGTTTTGGGGGCACTACTATGTGGTATAGGGGGGCTGCCTATCTATACTAAACTATAGGGGGGCTGACTATACTAAACTATAGTGAGGGGGTGGCTGCACAGAGAACACTATAGGGAGGGGGTGATGGGACTTTAATGCTGAGGTGGTTTGGGTCTATAATTGAATGAGGGGCTGAGTGTGGGGAGGAGGGCTATCTATTAAATGTGAATATTAATTATTTAATGCTAGGAATGGTCATGAGAAATAGATGTTTTAAACTTAAATGCTATTAATTTATTGCTGGGGCTGTTTGGAGGGAGGGTAATAGGTTTATTTAATAAATGGGAATACTATTAATTTAATGTTGGGGTTGGTTGGAGGGAAATAGATCTATTGATCACATGTGAGCACTATTACTTTAATGTTGAGGCTGGAGAGAGGCCTAATTATTAAATGTGGGTGCTGTTGATTTAATGGCAGGGATCGTTGGCGTTTCTAAATGTACCCATTATTTTTTCCAAATAGGGCCCTCAACATTCCAGGATCCAGACAAGCCGCAACTAAAGAAACCAGCAGCCACAGGTGGTAAAAGTGACAACAACATGTAGGACAGTCTGTCAAATGTTCTGAGTCTAGTGCATACTTGGGTAACCTGTGGTACTCCGGGTGTTGTGAAACTACAAGTCCCAGCATACCCTTACAGCAATAAGCTGCCATATATTGGCAAAGCATGATGGGGCTTGTAGTTTCACAACACCTGGAGTGTCACAGGTTAGCCAACCCTGATCTAGTGGGACAATCCTGATTTTTGGTGACTGTTCTGCCTAATCTAAGGGGCAGGTCAACACAATGTATTCTTTATACACACACTGCATTCTTTATATACTACACTAATGCACTAGCTGTCCTTTGTGGACTGACCACTCCCCCTCTAGTGTCTGGTCCCGCCTCTATGATGGCTGACCACACTTCCTCTGGTGAGCCCCTAGTGTTGCAGTCCCCCGGTGGGCCCTTCATGCCCCAGTCCGACACTGCACATACACACACAGTGAAAAATATGTACAGAGAACTATTTGGCCATAAGTGGACAATCTCTTTAAGACTCATAAAATACAAAATGTCTTTATCCTCATGCTAATTAATTTTTTTGTAACAGTAACTTAATCTCTCTTTATGGCTGAGCAAAGACTTCATTGTATTTCCTATGAAAGGGTTTTACAAATAAAAAATAATAAATGTGAATTTAATTCAAGCATTCGTTTTGCAATGAACCTGTAGGATGAATGCGTGAACGAAATATGCCCCTAGCTATATTACAATCTATATAAACTATCAGGTTATATAATTAAATAGGATTTCTGTGCATCATTTGTGAGGCACTATATAAAAATCCATTCCTGCTAAGGCTTCATAGTGTAGGTGTATTACTAGAAAACATCATATTACTGCTGACTTCTGCAGCTGGTAATTTATGATTTTTTCACAAGATGTCATAAAATGCAATAGAAGATATGACAACTCTGCAGGTGCAATACAGACTAAATTACATTGCACAACTTTTCCATATTATCCATTTTTGTAGATTAAATGTGGATGTGAATGTTTTGGACAGTCATATAGATTTTCTTTTCATAAAATCCAAATAAACATGAGTGACTTTTCAATCATGAGTATTGTTAGGTATAAAACAGGGCAATTTCTGAAGCTGTTAGGCTTCAGATCTGTTCTTTCATTGTGTATACAGTCTTGTGCTACAAATGGTTTCTGTGCCACTTTGCAATAAAACGGAAGCTTCTGAATTAAAGGGAAATTAGATAAAGCACTAGCTCTACCATGGGCTGGATTTATCTTAAGCCACAGATGTTTGTATGGGTGGTATAGGGTAAAATGCAATTATTTCCCTATACAAAGCAAGTGAGTTAACTCCTTCATGATGATGGTGTTTATATTTTATTGCACTTTTGACAATATTGCACTTTTGCAATGTAAATTGAAAATTAATTTAATGGTCCACGATTTTTTTTTCGGGGGGTGGGGTTACGGTTATATTGATCTTGTAGTATATTGACTGCAATTTTTTTATTTTACTATATTATAATTATTATATTTTATTTATTATAACTATATTATAAGGCAGGCAAAACAGGGTGTGTGTTTGCAGGGGGGGGAGGGGGGGGGGAGGGGGGGACATCTCTCTGACTAATTCAATAGTTACCATGACCAAATGAGTGAAACCAAGAAAGTTATCATGAAAATTAACTGGCCAATTTTACAGAAATACAAAAATATGTGTACTTTATGTTAGATATGACATAAACACATACTTGAAATTTTTTTTTTTATTTGTTGTGTATTTTTAATTTTTTAACTGAGGGAGACCGTGTTAGGTCTCCCCTGTCGCCAGTATAGACTTATTCAGTGTAATACGTGTTATTTTCAGTGTAGCAGCTGATAGAGGAATCTTAGCTCAGTTGCAGCTCAGTGACATTTTTTATTGTAGGAAATCCCTAATGACATCACTATAGCGACATCACAGGATTTCCTTTTTACCTGCGTGGAAGCTTATTCTTCATATATGGCACTTGCAAGAGTCCACACCACTACATACAGAGATGGCTGTGAAGGAACTAAACGTCATTGGTAGCTGGGTTCCTAGTATGCTGGGCCAGTAAAAACAGCTGATAGAAAAGCCCGCCATAGGCTCACAAAATGTGACTTCAGCACAATTGCAACACCACTTCCCAATCCATTTCCCTTCTGTATCACTAGGGGCAGGGGTAGAACAGTGCATGGCCGTTCCCGATAACCAATCTTGGGTAGGGGCATCACAAGGCTGCTCTAGTTTTCCAGGCACCCAGCTCTGCTCTCAAAACACCAGAGCTCAATTAAGATACTAATGAACTCAAGTTAACAAGATTAGCCGGTTCTCCCTTACTTTAAACCCAAAATGAAATATGCGTCAAAATTTATGGACTTACTAAATTTTTCATTTCAAGAGTATGTGACCCCCTATACTAGTGGTTTTCATGTACTTAGTTATCACTGGGTAATATTATTATTCTTCTAAAACATCAAATAGTCAATAAAGAACTCAAATCAATGCATAGCTCAGAACACCACTATAGGTACAACAATGGCACAGGTCTATATAAAATATACACAGCAATAAAACAACTTCATTACATGAACAGTAGACACATATATGTATATATAGTATGTGTAATGTTTAGCTTAAAATCAAAAGTGTGTTGCTTGTAAATATACATGTTGTGCTATATGTGGGTTAGAACAACATTAAATAATATCTAAATTTAATAAATGCATTGAGGAGGAGAAGCAATTTGCTATATTTCGTATGGCAGCTATGGGGCTCAGAGGTGAGGGGAACTTAGCAAACTGGATCAACTTCCCTAAGCTCCGTTCTGTTTTCTGAGGATGTGCGGAAGCCAGAACATGTGTAGTCAAGCCCCAAATGGCTTCTGTACATGTACAGAAGCACAGAGCATGACCTGACCATGTTGTGTTCCACCCCTGAGGAGAATTATTACCTATTTGCATTTTCAAAGGTGACAAAACACAGCTTTTAAGTGCTTTTGCGTGATACCCAGGGCCACAGTAAGGAAACTCTATCTGGTGTAAGTTTTATTTCCACCCCTAAGCTGTACGCACAGCATTCACAAGAGACAAGAGGTTGCCATTGGTCTGTGCAGTCATCTGCCACCATCTACAATCTGGCATGGGCTAGGATGGAGCCGTGGGCCCCAGGTGGTAAACTTATATTCCCCAAAGTGCTGCTTCTTTATGGCAACAGACCCATAGTGCAGAGAAAAGGGGGTTCTCCTGCCTATGAGAGGGAGGTAAAATGCCCTGATAATCCCACCGTTGGCACCAGCATGCTTCAACAGCTGCCCGGTCAGATCATCGTTAAGCCAGTAGTGGGAAACATGCTTGTAGTAGGGATGGACCCAGGTATGGGTGAACACACAGGATACCTGGGAAACTGACATAAGTAAATGGGGAGGTAGACAAGAAAGAACTCACATGCATATTTGTAGCATAAACAACTTGAGGAGACAGAGAAAATTATAGAAAATCTCAGTAAAAGCAGAAACAAATACAAACTACAACAGAGGTAATATAGTTTCTACTACATGTATTAAGACACTAAAAAATATAATTATAATGTGAGATAAGAAAATTGCATTTTTTTGCACTACTCTAGAGGGCGTTATGACTCAGATTATCCCAAGGGAGCGTAAACTGCAAATACTGCCCTGAATATAAATGATCAATTTAAACATTTTTCATTGGGAATATAGTTTGGACTTAGAGATATGGAGTAATTTTATGTATACTGCTGCAGGAAGCATTTTGCAGTTGGCCTGTTGAAATATCAAACTGAGAAAGGCACAGGGAAATTCAGCTTTGAGGTACCTGATTACAGAATTTAGAGTTGCCTTGAGGAAACATCGAGAGAGACAGTGTCTGTGAGATGGCATTAAGAAATGCAGAACTGTGTCTCGTGAAAGGTCTTACAGAAATGCTGTAACTTTAAAATGACATTCAGAGCTACCTAGAAGGAAAGTGGAACTAACAAAACTTAGATTGGGAGCTGTTCAAGGAAAACTGAAGCTCCTGTGACAGATTGTTCATAAAAGAGGGCATCAACTCATTTAGGCACTGTGACATGATAAACAAACTCAACTACTGCTTATATCCATCTCAGGAAGAGAAACCTAAGTGTACAATATATTTCTACAGTAGAGAAGGTATTTGTGAAAAGAAATGTTTCATTTTACACTTTATGAATAAGTTCAGTCCTTGAAGTCACCTTCAAGAATATTCTCGCTGGACTTGATGCTAAAGTGTGTGTTTGGGCATCAAGGTAAGTAAAACATATAGTTCTTTAGGTTATAATTATCATTATAATTGTAATTATTGTCATGGAAATGTCATATAGTCACTGCTTAATTTTTAAGAACTAAAATTTTTTTCTTAACCCTCTCTCCTTCAAACTGCGTATGCCTTCTGAAGTCCAGGTGGAACAGTGATCAGTATTGCAGCATTACAGTGCTGGGGTCATGGATTTAATTCCAACCAGGGTCCTATCCGTGTGGAGTTTGTATGTTCTCCTCGTGTGTGAGTTTCCTCCGGGTGCTCTGGTTTCCTCCCACACTCCAAAGGCATGCATGGCAGGTTAATTTGCTTCTGATGAAATTGCCCTAGTGTGTGTGTCTATATGATAGAGAATATAGATTTTAAGCACCACAGGGGAATATATGTCAGGTTCAGCTAGACTATGTGTCTGCTACTGAGTTGGGCATAATTTATGCTCAAGGAGCAGTCTGCAAAAATAGCTTATTTACACCTATATGCTTAGTGTAGCATCCATCTCTGTAGCATATGGGCCAGGTTTACATTGGACATACATACACCTAAACATGAATACACACAACTAGCCCTCAGCTACTGAACACGCCCTTACTATTCTCGGCCTACTTTGGACAGGAATTTCCCTCCCCTATTTGCAACTCTCCAGTCATAAAGAATTGCAAGTCCGTGCAACACAGCAAGCATTCATTTGGATGCATTCTCTTTGTGGGCGTGCGCAGTGCAAGTTTTCATAAATGATGTTATGCCACTCCGCATCACGCCTCTTGTTTGCATATATGTCAGACATCATAGCCCGTCTCTCATTTTTTCTGAAATGTAGCAAGAAAATTAGGGCATCTCCAACCAACCAACTGTCTACAGCCAGGGGAATTCAGAAAGATAGAGTTGTAAGTGGTGGATTATGTAGATTTATATTTCTTGAAATCAATTGAGAATTTAATAAAGACAACTAGTAAAATAATGTTTAATTAAATGATCATTCATATTAACCTTAAACAAAAACAATGTAATCAGCAAGAGGCAGTCTGCATTATATCATACATTCCCGTGCAGTGATAAAATTAGGCTTTTTTGACCACAACTCTTCAAAACCTGAACAATTATTATATTTTTCTCACCATTTAATATGATATGTTAGTTTAAACTTGATGCAAAGTGAAGACATATCGGTAGAACAGTGTTTCGCAATGTTTTGAATTTAAAGGGAAATTGGATCCTACAATGTAGCTATCTCATACTTGCCAACTCTCCCGTAATGTCCGGGAGACTCCCGCATTTTGCGAGAGTCTCCCGGACGAGTGTGGCAATCTCCCTGATTGTAAGTGGGAAAAATTCAGTTTAAACGCCGCGATTCACCCGGAATCGCGGCGTTTAGCCCCGCCCCCGCTGTAAAATGACGCGATTTGCGTCATTCCGTAACAGGTGCGGGGCCAAAATGACGCGATTTCGCCACCCCGCCCCCTGCACGCCCACGTCCCAGCCGGCATCTCCCTGAAAAAGAAAAAGAAATGTTGGCAAGTATGAGCTATCTATATAAACACCTAGCATTTTTACAGTTTGGGGCACTATTAGGCCTACCATACTTTCAGCGGTATTTCATGCCTTTGTCATCACAAACTGGAGATCACCAACATTTTGGAGAAATAGAGTTTTGTGGCGTAACAGATGGCTTAGCAGAGATTCCAGGGATACAATCTTCTAGGTCTGCTTTTCATCACCATTCAGAGGAATTCAATTCTGCATTGTATTTGTCAATTTGCATTTCACTGAATTTAAATGATAGAGCTGAAATGACGACTGTCAATTCATGTGTGGTTGATTATCTGGGACTGACTGTGTAGTATATTCAATGAACAATAGTGGTTGTACTAGCAAGGTTGGTGATTAGTCTTGTACAAAGTGTATAAAGACAAAAAGTTATCTGTGTAAGTCTGAAGTTGCCAGAATTCCCTCATTGATGGTAGAAAATGGATATCGACAATACTGGTCCCCTTGGTTTTCGGAGAGAAATTTACCATATGTAGTTTAATAATCCAACCTCCTACTTTTAGAATGACCTATTCCATTAAATTAAACCTTTCTACTTTTCTCCTAAATTGCTGCTCGGTTTTGCATCATTTATGTTTTTAAATTAATGATCTTTCTTTCCGTGGCACATTTGTTAATTTGAATGATTGTTTTGTTTTAGATTGTACTTTTTTCATTCTCTATCCATAGGCACACACTGGGAAGTTCTTTATGGAATAATTACTCTATATTAAACTGCAGTTATATCAACAAACAGACAGAACACATCGTGCATATAAACTCAACATACAAAGAAAGTAGAATCTACAACACAGTATAATGCTATAATACAGAGTGACAATACAATAACACATTTAAGAACAGCTCCACCTGCTGTTCCTCCAGTGTAATCACTCATGCAACATTAAGTCTGAGTCTGTTGCAGTATCTCAACATGTACGTCTAGAAATATGGAGTGCAAATGGCGGTGTACCCTTTAGCACAGTAAGAAACGCCCATAAATCTGCCCCCCCCCCTACAACTCTATTGTCTCATTTCCGCAATCTTCCTCCAGAGAATGTAATCTTTGCGTTGTTTCACAAAACCAGATGCACTGATGTGCTTACTCCGTACATAGCAAGAAACTTCCACTCTCCATCAAACTTGCTCCTATCTTGCACTGAAAACTCATGCACTTTGGTGTAAATCTAGGCACCCCTTAGGTGCATGGTGTCAACGAATTTGTTTTTGCGCTGGGCAAGAAATTGTATGTCCAACACTGCTTATTATCTCTGGTATCTAAGTGCTTATTAATAATGCATTATGCTTGTTTTCCAAAACTGTGTATTTATGTTGCATAGATAAGTGAAAATCTAATTTTAGTCACATTTAATTTGACAGTCGCCTGTGATATTGATAAGTATAACTGCTGGCAGATGCTGCAGGTTTGTGTTCCTTCCATCTTATACTGATGTTTTTTGTCACAACATCATAAACAGGTGATTGATTGATTCTTTCTTTCCAGAGAAATTATAATAAGAGAGCTAAAGGTCAACATAATGGTGTTAACATGCTACTCATTGATATTTAGCTATAGCAAATGACAATAGGTCTGGACAGTAACTCTGAATATTGAGGAGTTATGGCAGATAATTCTTATTGTACATTAAATGCATTTCAATCTGTGTATATTGTACACCACGCACATATATATATATATATATATATATATATATATCTATAATATAAATGCCTAGTGACGTGTGTTAGTCTGTGTGTGTGTGGAAAAAATAAAACCAAGCTGCAGCGCCACCTGCTGGGCGGAGTCATACACTGACCTACTAAATTCTTAGTGTGTGTGGAAAAAAAACCTCAGAAAGGGCTAAAATTTGGTATACTAAGATGTTTTTAATTTGTTAATTTAATTTGTTAATTGTTAAAAGTGTTTATAAAGATTTAAAAAAAATATATATATATTTCTTGAAGGAGAAGTGACAGTTGGGAGTGGTTGGTGGTTGGCGGGGGTGACAGTGGGGAGTGGTTGGTGGTTGCCGGGGGTGACAGAGCGAGAGGAGTGTGATACTCAGGACCGCTGAGAGAGATCCCTGTGTCTGGATAGACATCTGGATAGATGTGGTGATGAAAATGAAGGATGAGGTGATGAGAAGAATGATGAGGTGGAGACATGTGGACAAAACCACGTTAAAAAAGGGCGCTTGCGTCGGAAAGTAACGCTCTTCATCTGAGGAGGCCTGGGCTATGGCCCAAATGCATGACAAGAACCTTTTAAACACCTCAAGTAGCTTGATTTGACTAGAATACATGAGTATCATGCACGGGTTAACATGTATATATATATATATATATATATATATATATATATATATATATATACGTATATATAGTTTAGGCATGCTGATGCTTGTATAACTACAAACACCAGAATATCGATGGCAGCCAGGTCATGCTGGCACTTGGAGAACCATAAATGCCAACATGGCCTGACATTCATGGCTGGCTGCAACCTGTAGTTCCACAAAGCAAAATGTTAAAAAAAACACCCTGTTCAACACCACTAAAAAATAATAAAAATGAAAAAAACAATAAATACATAATACACTCTCTTTTACCCATTTAAGAAAAATAATAAAACCCCATATACTCTCCAATATGATGTCTTCTTCTTTTGTCAGCAGCTTTTAATCCAAAAATGCTTGTAGACCATGTACCAAAAGATTTGTATTCCAAATGTCTATGCTTGAATTAAATCTTCTGATCTTCGGGTCACATAGACCCCCATTTTTGTAAATCCAAAACTGGAACATGCTTTTTAAGTCACGTCATTTGTTTACTTGTTTTATGTTTTGTTTTTTAAACAAGCATGCTCTGGTTTTGGATTTACAAATATGGGGGTCAATGTGACCCGAATATCAGAAGATGTCACAGCGTCTAGGGTTTCTCGGATCCTAATCTGCAAAGTTTGAGGCTACTCTACCAGAGGCATGGAGTCTAACATAGCATCTGGTCTTCTCCAGTGACCCTCGCAAGAAGGTGTGGGTTTAACTGGTTCTATTACGCAGGTCGCGGCTGTCACGAATTGGAGTGTGGTTTGCATTAGAGCTTAGTCTTTTGTAATAATGATGCAATCCATCTTCACTTGTGTGACCCTGAACTCCTAGACATCAGGATTTCTCTCTGGGATCCTACCCTAACATCCTGGTGTCATCACAGGCTATGTACTTTCTAATTGAGTGTTGACTATACTTGTATTGTACTAGTAGCATACAGATAGCACAGATGTTATGTTGACTATCCTAGCAATGTAGACTTATTTTACAACCCATGTTATCTGTATTCCACAAGTTTAGTCTGCAGATCAAACTCCAAGGTCTCAGTTTTCAGAATCCCTGGAGTCAACTGTAACTATATGGGACAGAGAGGTTTGGATTGGAAGCTCTACCTTGCCTTTACAGGTAACCTAATCAGAGACGGAATTAGAGCTCATGGGGCCCTAGGCAAGATACTGGTTTAGGGCCCCCTCCCTGACAAAATCCAAAGCACTATAGTTTTTAGCATAACATATACCCCTATACAGGGGCTGGCTGGCAGACTTTAGCCCGGGGGCAAGCATATAGCACTGGCCCATAAGTAGCAGCCCATTTTTAAAGGGTGGTCTCACTGCCGGCCCTGGGAGGGCCCTCCGGGCACCGCTGGGCCCAAGGCGATTGCCTAGGTTGCCTAGTGGTAAATCCAGCCCTGAACCTAATTGCTGGGTCTACCATGCAGCATGTGCATTTCATATGTTACAGGATTCCTTGATTAATCACTTAATCTCACCAGCCTTACCATTAACATGACAGGTTACCTCTCAACTGCATGTTTCAGCTACAGACACTGATGGCAGAGTGTGTGATATGTATACTGTAATATTTTAAAAAGCTTGGTCATATAATTTGTCCTATCCCTAACTTTCCCCAGTGCAGAATGAATTGATCAACATTGTCCAGTCTCTAGTCATAGACTTTAAATTTACTGAAATGGCATACTGTGAAATCCTCAAAGCAAAAGTAGAACTCAAAGATTGTATCGTCGCAACTTTGAACCTGCCAGCAAAACTTGATGCACACAAAGTTTTGTTGCAGTTTTGATCATCTGTATTGCCTGTAGTTTGATGTACTATGTTGAGAAAATTAAATTAGTTACTTGAAATCTTTAATGTTTGCTTTTGTAGTATTTATATATTTAACAAAATAAGACAAATAATCACATATTTATTACAGAATGCCAGTGTCATTAAATGTTCCATTTTATTTATTGTGGTGGAAAATTAATATTTTTATAAATATATAGACAGGAAACCTTTGCTGTACTTGGGAAAAGTTAATGGCTTGGAGGTTACTCTTTCATTAAAATGAACATTTTAAATGCTAATCAAAACCTTTCTGATTTCATTTATGTAAAAATATCAATAAAAATAAAAGAAGCTTGTCTTTGAACTGCTCCAAAAAGTAGTTCACACCCTTTTCTGTGCAGCAAAGATAAGCTTTGTGAAAACTGAGATCCTAGATTAATAAGACGGGTGACATTTCTATTTCTAATATTATTATTTTATAAATTTATCTCAGTTTTTTCAGCTGCAAAAATATTGTAAAAATATGTGTTTGGATACAAACCAAACAGGTGTCTAAGAGATTTTAAAGAAGACAAATGTCCTCTTTTGTTAAGTACAGGTTTTTAGCATAGTATAAAAAATTATCTGTTGAGCAAATAGATTCTGTTGATTAGCAAACTAATCAACCCCGGTAGTATGCTAACAAGTGCACACCCCAATTTCCGATTATCCAGAGTAGTCCTACTATCACCAAGCCTGACTTGCCACCAGGTCTAAGGCCTGATGTGTCCACATGCCTAATGCCTGACTATTTCCTTGCCCCCTCAGGCTTAAAGCCTGGCAAAAATTGGTGCCCACATGCTTTGTCTCTTCTTAGTGTGCTCACAGGCTTTTGTCTGTTAATAGCTGGTGCATCCTCAGACCTAAAACCTGCACTTACTGAGCCCACAGGGTTGGCCTGATTTGCACTCTACCTAGAACCCTAAAGCCACAGGGCCTTATGCCATTCCCTGAGCTCAGGCCTAATGCCTGGAATTTGCCAAGAGCCCTGTGCCTCATGTTGTCATGGGCTTAGTGCTCAAAATGTGCTATGGGCCTTGTACCCAACCTATCTATGGGAGTTATACTTATCTGTTCCACGTAGGATATTAGCCTTTCTTCTGGGGCTTCTGCCAGACTCTCCAGGTGTGCCTCTTCTCTAGTTCAGCCATTCTTCTTCTTCTGTTCTGGCAGGAGTGCTCTTAGACCTAACAAGGGCTCCCTACTGCCACCACTGCCGTCTTTGTTTCGTCTTTCCAACCAGCTTGACTCTTGCTGGCTGACTCTGGAGATCCCCTGATGTCTTCTCACCATTTCTTCACCAACGAATTGCCGCTGGCTCGCTGGGCACCAAAAATTTGCATGGTCGGAGTTGAACCTTGATTGACTCATCTTTTTAGACTGCCGATTGGCTTACAGTGAATCATTGTTGATTCGCCAGCGCAGGGACCTGCCAAGAAGGAAGAGAAACACTTACCGTCACTGGATCCCCAAAACCGATGAGTTTTCTTTGCTTCTCTCCATCTTTCTTCTTTTTTCACCCTCTTCATGGACTCTGGATGCGGGAGACATCCTCTCACACAAATACATATAGAATTATATCACATCATCTTGCGGTGTTCTTAAGAAGTTAAGACATGATTTCATTATAATAAAGAGAAATTGAATCAAGAGCTGTGTCTATGTTTTTGTGCTGGACGCAGAATTGCATATTTTTTATTAAGCCTGAATAATAAGTGAAACATAAAGTAAATAAAAATGAAGAAAAAAATCAGCCCAATTTCTGTCGATATAACTTCCTAAGCTCTTGAACCTTTTTGCTCCATGGGAGATTTCTGTCCTTGCTGAGCTCGCCTTACACATATTTGATATCCCTAGATTTTGGAGAACTAGACAAATACAATTCACAGTGTTCTGGGATGGCTCATGAAATGTTCTAGTAACAATGGAAAAAATGATGAACAACTATATTTGTTCACAATCCTTGCCATTTAATCTCTATCTAATAGTTGCAAAAAAAAAAAAAGCTATCTATTTCAATACGGTCTACATTAAAGAGTATTTCCAGAGAAATCAATGCAGCAAAAAACTATAAAAACTGGGCCTGGTCATGGAGGCGTGTACCTGTTCCGATTTTGAAGAGGTTAAACCCAATGGTTTATATACATGTTTGTATAAACATTGGGCTTTACTTGTATATTTGTGATCAGATGAATAAAGGGACAGAATTGTGGGTAAAGCACCTATTTCTGTTACCTCTGTCACCTATTTCCTGTACAATGAATTCTGGCTCTAGCTCACTGTGACTCATGTTTGCTCTTATCTAGGAGCAATTAGGATTACGCAAATCGAGCTATGACGTTGTGCACAAATTTCTCACTTATTTTGCAGCACATGTTCATAACTGTATAAATATCTGCTTGCAAGTACGTTTTTGTGATGCCATAATTTCTCCCTTGAATCTAATGACTGTAAATGGTCCTTACTGTGTAAAAAAGGGCAAGAGATAAAACATATAATAAAATATACCTCCAGCACCACTGGGGTGGCTAGAATCTTGTTGGTTCCTATGGGTAACACCTCCACATTTCCTTTATCTCCAAATCTACCCCTAAATTTCTGTTAGGGAGATTTAATCGGGGAAGGGGAAAATACATAGCTGTCACGAATCTGCAGTATATTTAGTGGATCCCGCGGGGTTCACTGTCAATGAATGGTACTCATTCAGGAGCACAGAGTCTAACGGGTAGAGGGTTTTCACCAGTTACCCCCGCAAGGTGGTAGGGGCTTTGCTGCCCCTATCCCGCAGGTCGCGGTCTCCCAAATGAGAGAGACAGAGAAATGGTGGAGCTTGAAACACAGGTTTGGTAACTCAAGGCAATGGCAAGAGAATCACTGGTACAGCAACAGTTCAAACAATCAATGAGGATGGTTTAAAAATAACTGGTTTAGAATTGGTAACCCAGGGTAACAACAGGAGAATCATTGATACAGCAACAGTTCAAATAGTCAATGAAGATGATATAACTAGCTGGCTTGCAATTTAGTAACTCAGGGTAACAGCAGGAGAGTCATTGATACAGCAACAGTTCAAATAGTCCATGGAGATGAATACAACTAGCTGGCTTGTAGTTAGTAACTCAGGGTAACAGCAGGAGAATCATTGATACAGCAGCAGCTCAAATAGTCAATGAGGATAAATGAAACTAGCTGGCTTGCAATTGGTAACTCATGATAACAGCAGAGGAATCACTGATACAGCTGAAGTTCAAACAGGGCAGACGTGGGATATAACTTTTAGCTGATCCATACAGGGCCGGATTAAGGGAATGGAGGCCCCTGGGCTAAGGGGGTCTCCATTCCCCCGTGAGGCCCCCCCCGTGATTGGAGCTGATTGCGGACCCCCCCGTGATCAGAGCTGCCCGAGCTGCCCGCGCGCCCCCCCCCCCGGCACTTACCTCCTTCTCCGGCGCGCTGTGCTCTCTTTACTGAGGAGATCTCGTGAGAGTGAGACTCACGAGATCTCCTCAGTAAGGAGACTACAGCGCGCCGGAGAAGGACTGCAGGGAAAGTGCTCAGCGGCACTGATCGCGCCGGGGCCGCCCCCCGCCCCCGACCGATCAATACTGCTGCTGAGCACTTTCATGGGCCCCCTGGATGCCCGAGGCCCCTGGGCTGTAGCCCAGTTAGCCCTATGGTTAATCCAGCCCTGGATCCATACATGACAATTGTAACTACAGGTGAGTTGCTGGTTACAGCAACAGTTCAATATGCACATAATAAGGAAGGAGAACTTAGCTGAACCGTAAATGGAGATTCCAATAACAGGTGAGTTACTTGTACAGCGGCAGTCCCAGCGTAGAAGCAGCGATGGACTTGAACTGGCTGATCCGTGAATAGCGATTCTGGCTGCAGATGAGTTTGCTTGTTACAGTGGTAGTGCCAGTGTGGAAGCACTAGTGGAGTTGAACTGGCTTATCTGTGAATAGCAACTCTGGTAACAGGCGAGTTTGCTTGTTACAGCGGCAAACCCAGCGTGGAAGTAGTAGCGGAGTTGAACTGGATGATCTGTGAATAGCAATTCTGGTAACAGGGGAGTTTGCTTGTTACTGCAGCAGTCCCAGCGTAGAAGCAGCAACAGAGTTGAGCTAGCTGATCCAGAGAAATAAAGCAATGCACAGCGGAGGAGACAAACCAACAGGAGCCAAATCCCAGGGCCATCTTTTCCATTGGGCACGATGGGCAGCTGCCCGGGGGCACCACGGGCAAGGAGGCCCCATAGGCATGGCTCTTAATGAGAATAAATAATCCTGCAAAAGAAAAAAACCTGCAACAAAAACCTACAAGGGTCACTGAGCAAGTACATCTATCTATCTCTATCTCTATATATCTATATCTATATCTATATCTATATCTATATCTATATCTATATCTATATCTATATCTGGGGGCCCCGGTGCACTGCTTTGCCCGGGGGCCTGTAATGTTGTTAAGATGGCCCTGACCAATCCCACAGGAAGAGTATGTAACTCAAAGAACAGGCAATGGACAGAGGGACCGTGGGAGGTTTAAATAGTGCTAAAAAAATCCTATGCACCAATGGGAACAGGTAGGAGGTAACAAATGAAGGCAACAGGCAGTACATGCGCAGAACCAACTACAGAGGAGCCTAGACACAAAGTAATAGCCTTGATCACCGCTTCCAGGAAGGAGGTAACAACGCCGGCACTTATCTATGGGACCGGCGTGTGACAATAGCTCATTCAATCAAAATTGAAACATATATTTACAGTGTGCGGAAATTCATAATCCTGGCCTGTGAGCTAAACAGGGACAAACTTGTTATGTGGTATTATCAACGTGATCAAAATGTGGTCTCCTCTTTATATGGCTTGGAAATTTGCTCCCACTAAACATTGGATAAATGGCTGTTTAACATTTGAAAGCTGCTGCATTCACCAGAGCATCCACACCACACACCTAAGTACGATCTGAACCGGGAATATGTACAGTCAGCTCACACATTCATTGGCAGATCTGCTGACTGCTATCATATATTGTATATTTGTACAATCGTTTATATTGCACGGGTGTGTCAAAATGTTATCAATTTCATTGTGCTTGTTTGTATAAATACAATGTGTATATGATTCCAATTATACCAAGCCGGGCAAAGAGACCCAACTGGCTTTAAATGTATTTGATTAGCCAATAAAGAGCGTCACTTTAACTTATCAGTTTATATAAGTGCAAAGTGATGTAAGCATGAACAAAGAACTTTCCCAAGTAGTGGATAATATAGCTCATACCCGCCTACTTTTAGGCACTGAAGTCCGGGAGATCCTGCACAGGGGGCGTGACTACCGGGTGGGAGGGGGCTTGGCGCGGTCAATCGCGTCATTTGGCCCTGCCCCCCATGTCGAAAATTATGTTTTGGTGAGGGGACGGGGCCAAAATGACGCGATTCACAGCGAGTCGCATTATTTTGGCCAAGTATTTGCCAGTATTTGCCAGATGCTAGAGACTTGCCTGCTCTCCCGGGAGTCCGGGAGACTGACCCAGATTTCGGGAGTCTCCCGGACATTCCGGGAGAGTTGGCAAGTATGATATAGCTATTAAATTTAGTGAACACAGAACGCTTCGCAGAATGATTTCTTATATTAGCTCAATAGTTCTGTTTTCATTGAGTAAATGCTTTGTTGGATAAAACCAAGAAATACATTTAAAAAGAAGTTTTATGGATTTAAATAAGTCATTTATAATGTAAGTTTGTTAATCACATTGGTACATGTGCAGGTATACAGTTTACATGTCTAATATGCCTTTCTTCTAAACATTTTGTGGCTCAGCAGTGTAGCGCAGCAGTTTTAGGCTTTTTAACTACTTAACTGAAAAACATTTTAGGGAGATGGAATGCACCCCCCTAGTAAAAAAAATCCTCATAATGAGAGAATCATCTCAGTTCATGCAATGCCAAAGGTTATTTGCATATAGTCACAAGCTTAATAACTCTCCCTAACCTTATCCATATTTTCAGTAACTTTGTGAACATGTGCATAAATTTCTAGACATCACAAGTCCCTAGCTACAGATATGGCACATTTTATATTACTATATTATATAATATGTTTATTAGATTTGCATAATCTTGGATCACACATTCTCCGAGCATCTTTTATGACAAAAATGTGATTCTTTAATTAAAAATAAAATGAAGACTACCCTCAGCGCGTGTTAGTTTAAGGGCAGTGGGAACAATATTTATCTGTGATTCTAGTTAGTGACAAGGTAATATTGAAATAAATATATTTGATTTGGAGAAGTGATTTTGATGAATTGAATACATTATGAATCTAAATTCCAATATACAGTGCAAAGCAATCGACCACCTACAGTAGAATGTGAGTAGAATTGTTGACATAATGAAATATGACAGCTTTCGCGACAAAGACATAGAAGCCTTGAAAGATTAATAATGGAATACATCTGCAGTGATACTATACTAGGAACATCAAGATTGAGTTCTGGGAATTATTAATTTTGCTCTTAGTTTGTATGCTATGTCAGATCCAGTCACATGAAACAGCCAACTTTTTTTCTGGCTTGAATATGTCTCGTACCAGCCAGTTGATTCAAGCTTTCTTTAGTTGCCATTCCAATGGCATTTAGGACATTTGCTGGATAATCACCTTGTACAAATTGTAAGAGACATTTACGTCAAAATAAGTCTTTACATTTACAATTGAGAAGCTGTGCAATTAATATTTTATTATCATTAATCGTACTTTCTAGATTACACTCTGCAGCGTTGCACGAAGATGAACAGTAGATGATGTGGAAAGATTTGTAATGTTACAAAATACATGTTGTACACTGATATAAATGGTTATGTGGTCTTGCAATGATAAATACGAATAATTTATGGAAAGCAATGTTTTGGGGAAAGATTGATGTTTCCTTGTAGTTTTTTGGGATATTCACTTTATATTTTTTCCATTCTTTTCCCGAAATAAGTATTTCCATTAGAAGACCTTTTTTTTTTTACTATATTTCCATTAAGTATCTCTTTGATGATCCACAAAAAACATTAGTTGGATATCTACTTTAAATTGCTATTTTTGCTTTGATGCGTGATCTTGTTTAAAGGCATGATAGTCAATTTTGGATAAAAGCTCACAGTAAAGGGTCATTTGCAAAGTGTAAAATAGTTGGGTGCAAATGTACATCACACATACATAGATGCACACCTACACTGTGGTTTTGAGGGCTGTCCTGAAAAATCTATCAGCATCTACTTGTGTGGGTTGTGAGTCTGTGTGTATAGTACATGGTAGACAGCGTGAAATCATCACACAAATTTCATCCAACAGCTATTTTAAGGCCAAACCATTAACAGTTTAGCTAAGTTATATGTATATGCTGTATTTTTAAACTGTAACATGCATGAAAGAGAATGGCTTTGTTAACTTGTGTACACATGTAGATTAGTCCTTCGTCTAAGCCTATGCAGAAGAATTATAATATACTTTCCATCAATTTCCTGCATGAATGTACATCACAGCAGAGTGGGGTCTCATGTCCTTTGCTTAGCTGTGTGTTTCTGTGTGGATAGATAGTGAAAAGGTTCACAGATACAGCTTTGTGTGTAGGCTAGGTGCATACCACAAGGTTTTTAGCTAAGTATCAAGCCAATCACACGATAAACGACCGTTTGACCTAATATGGCATTAGTTTGTATGCTCCAACGATGAATGATTATCATTCCAAAGCACATTGTATCATTTCATTCAATTTTAAACCTAAACTAAAAATCTCATTCAACAATGGAATGAAGTTGTTCCATTTCTGCACGACCAGCATAGATCTCTATGGAGTGTGCAGAGTCACCATCTTTTCAGCCAATGGTTATGACAGATGAAGACCACAGATCTGAAGGTAAATCTTGTAAATTGAGTTTAGTGTGTACACAGGAATCGACATGTTGATTGGGACTTTTGATTGGAAATATTCTGTAGTTTGTACCCAACCTTAGTTACAGATGACTGCATGTATTTAAATGTGATGTTTATGGATTGTGAACTGTTTAATCAAGCTTTTTGAAAGCCACACTATAATACCTGTCCCTAATTGTGGCCCATCTGCAATATCTTTTTCTGCATGTTTACCTGTGAAAAGCTAAAAACACAAAGAAGGACCTATCAAGCAGGTTCTGGAAATCTACAGAAGGACATTTACGTCTTTAAATTTACATTCACTACCCAATGACAGCTGAAGTCAGACTGGTGTTGAGATTTTAGTCTATGCCACTTGACAGGGAAGGGACAATCAGTCTCAGGAGTACTGCCTTTGTCCTGATCTCTCTTCAGAGCTATGAGGAACCATGTTTCCACCAAAAGCGGAGTGATAGTGACCCCGGAACCCCTGCCTTGTCGGTAGCCTTAAAGTAGAGAGCGTCTGCATCCAAGGAGAAGCTTGGAAGGACAGAACCCACTGAAAGTGACTAGGATTTTGGTGAGAATTTTATATCCTATATGTTGTCTGTGCCAAACTTAAGTGTGATTTGTTGTGGTTTATTATTTAAATGTTATTATTGCCCTTTGGTGATACCTTTTTGCTAAATAAACATTTTATTTTTATCTTGGATATTTGCCTGGATGATTTTGAATCTTGGATTGGTATCTGATAGCCCAGCTGTGTCGGTGGTAGTCTTAATTACAATGTACACAAATCCAACAATGCACACCCAGACAGGAACACACTGATGGTGTGGTCCCCGACAGGCTCTTGAGAGTTACTGCTTGTAATACACACTTGAAAGGATCCCGATGAATGAACATGACGGCCGCCTATAATGACATCTATTTCAAGAGCGACTTAAACAGCATAACTTGGATGCCTATATTCATACCTTTCCTAATACCTTGTAATACCATACTTAACATAACTAACATAACGACACAGAGACTGAATACATGTCAAAATTAGGCCACAGTTTATTATTTATAATGAAATTGGTGACGGAGAAAGTGCACTGTGGGACAGCTAACGACTGATAACTGGAACCAATGTGGAAAATGGCAAACTGGCTTTGCATCCACTTAACAAACCAGGCTACTCCCTAAAAACTTAGCAGGCGCTAAATCTGGCGGCAGGTGACCACACCCCCTCTCGACTCACAATGGCCTGCTTCTAAGCAAGCTAAGGGATCAATCACACAAACAGGATCAAGAGTCACTTATAATTAATATTAATGGTGCTACGATCACATAAACAGGTTTGATAAACAATTCAGTGTCTTTGACATTCAGATTTATCCTATACTATGTGGTCAGCAGCAACCTTATTCTGCATTACATTAACTAAGACCCGAGTAATAATGATATTAACCCTTCATTACATGCTGTTGTGGTGCTTTAATATATATCTACTATATAAATGCCTAGTGGCGTGTGTGGAAAAAGAAAAACCAAGCTGCAGCGCCACCTGCTGGGCAGAGTTATACACTGACCTATATATTTCTTGAAGGAGAAGTGACAGTTGGGAGTGGTTGGTGGTTGCCGGGGGTGACAGTGGGGAGTTTTTAACACCTTAAGTAGCTTGATGAAGGATGTGGCGATTCAGATGAAGAATGAGGTGATGGAGAAAAATGATGAGGTGGTGACATGTGGACAAAAGCACATTAAAAAAGGGCGCTTGCGTCGGGAAGTAACGCTCTTCCCCTGAGGAGGCCTGGGCTAGGCCCAAATGCATGACAAGAATCTTTTTAACACCTTAAGTAGCTTGATTTGACTAGAATACATGAATATCATGCACGGGTTAACATGTATATATATATGTGTGTAAAATTCCTGCTTAGTGCTCAGTTTTTCAGAGTTAATATCTCTATTGCCTCACCATTTTCAGGGTTTTATTTACAGGAATAAAAAATGGCGAAGTAGTTTTTGCAATTTCATGGTAGCTTATGAGAAGTTTTTTTCAGATGTTTCTGCAAACCAAGGTGGCAGAGTTGATCTTCGAACTCACGGCGCTGTATATCTAATGTATAAAATCTATTAATATTTTACGACCCATGTAGGCTGTAAAGAGTAAACTGCAGCAAGCAATGTAAATATTTGTCTCGATTTCACTTACAGTGCATGTATAAAAACAGAGGTTGGCAGTCTTTGTGTTATATACTATATACTCACTAGGATTTCAGTTTCATCCTTCAGTGAAATTGGCAGAAGCCTGTTTCATTTGGAATTTGAAATGAGAAATATCATGCAAGTCTGCTTCAGCAATTTAAACTTTAAATAAAAACTCGCTACCACAGATGGCATTGGAAATTGACACCTGCATAGATGATAACTTGCTGTCACATTTTAGTTTCGAGAAAGGAATGAGCAGAATCTGGTGGAGAATTCTTCAAAATAAGGCAGCGGAACAAGTTTTAAAAAAGAAAACATAATGTGTATTTTTTTTTCTTGCCAATCATATCATAATTTGTTACTTTAAACATGTTTATGTATAGTTATAGACTGTAGAGAAAAATGTTCATATGCAAATAGACAATATGTCAGGGAAAAGAGTGCTTGGATTTTCAAGCATATTATTATAATTAGATATCTATGATGCATGTGGAAGAGGAATTTAACAAAGTACATTCTTTTTGAGGATGCAAATATTTCACTAATTATTAAAAAAAACTTATGTTTCATTTGAAATAGACAAAAATAATGAAAATAAAATAAAAAAAAGTGTACAAAACAGTATGAAACCTTATTTTTAACTGTTTTCCTTCAAATCAAGATTTTAATAAACATAAATAAAAATATGTTTTGGAAAACGGAGACATCACTCTAGCAAAACTAAATTGCAATGCAAAGAGTGCAAATTAAATGTTGAATTTCCATGCAGGGAGAAAACTGTCTGGTTTTGCATGGAGCACACAAACACTATGAATCTTTAGTTTTACATTGCAATCTAATCTGTCTGCACATTATAAATTTGCACCCCCCTCATCGCAGAACATGTTTTTGCCAAGGTTTACAATTGTACCTTCTAGTTGGATATACTTCTTACTCTAAATCAGGTCCAAACCTCTTACCTTAAACACTTTTTTGAGATATGCATCAGCACTGCCACTTAAAAATACGACTTGCATGAAATTTGTCGCATTGCGCATGCCCACAACTCGGTGGTAGTCACTTTAACGGTGCTGATAACACCGACAGTGACTACCAAGATGGTACCAAAATGAAAATGACTTAGCCGACTTACAAGAAAGGAGGACTGACCTTAAGAATGACAGTACAAGTGGGGGGCAGTCTGATAAGAAGTCACGATCCCCAGTAACAACGGCCTGTTGTTACTACTTCATTTTTAATTGCGACTTGTGTCTGACTATTTTTAAAGTGGCAATGCCGTTTGTCATCCCACCTAATACACTTAAGCCTTAGTCTAATAGTTAGGTGGCATGAGAAGCGGCATTGCCGCTTTAAAAATAGTCAGACACAAGTCGCAATTGAAAATGACGTAGTAACAACAGGCCGTTGTTGCTGGGGATCGTGACTTCTTATCAGACTGCCCCCCACTTGTACTGTCATTCTTAAGGTCAGTCCTCCTTTCTTGTAAGTCAGCTAAGTCATTTTCGTTTTGGTACCATCGTGGTAGTCACTGTCGGTGTTATCAGCACCGTTAAAGTGACTACCACCGAGTTGTGGGCATGTGTAATGCAACAAATTTCATGCAAGTCGTATTTTTAAGTGGCAGTGCTGATGCATATCTCAACAAAGTGTTTAAGGTAAGAGGTTTGGACCTGATTTAGAGTAAGAAGTATATCCAACTAGAAGGTACAATTGTGAACTTTGGCAAAAACATGTTCTACATAGAGGGGGTGCAAATTTATAATGTGCAGACAGATTTAGATTGCAATGTAAAACTAAAGCTTCAACCACCCCCCTTAGTGATCCTATTTTGAGTTACATGTATTTTTAAGATATGTATGTTAGGAGGTGTATCTTTGCCTGGTGCATGTTTCTGAGATAATAACAGGGCCAGATGAATTTTTGGACCGGGCGTATCTATAATCTATTTTTTAAAGTAGTCCATATATTAAAATATGCACAACTCAAAATACAGCTACCGAAAATGAGGTGGTGGATGCATTTTTGGATGTACGCAGAAGTCAGATTTTTTTCCATTTAAATCAGTCCCTCTTTGTGATAAAGTTCTGACTTTTTGTCAGTACAGATGGGCGAGTCAATTATGAACGATCCTGAGATTCTTCTCAAATTAAGTCAGTTCAGGTTCAGACAATATTTTGTAATAAAGAATCAGGAGAATCAGGCCAAACAAAGTGCATGGGACCTAAATAAGCCAAGTAACAAGCCTTATAAAGGGACCTCACAGCCTTCTGGTGCTCATTGTTTGTGGATTGTGACTTGTGACATTAGTCATGACATATTATTGGTTGTCCTTTGTCCATTCCATTCCTTATATTCGCTTCCATTTTTAATATAATTCAGCTCTGTAATAAATGCAAAACCCATTGTTTTTGTACATATCATACAGATTGCCAGCATTTTGCTTTCTCCCCAAAGTCCACAAGTCTCTTACTAATCCACTGGGGAGACCTCGAATGTTAGACATAGGATCCTTAAGATCCAATCTGTCCGAATACATTGATGCATTTCTACAACCATTAGTAGTCAACCAGAGCAGCTACTGAAGGGATATCACACAAGTACTGAATATATTATACAGTATAGAATGGAAGGAAAGCTAGATCATGATGACATGTGATGTTACATCACTGTACAGGGTGATTCAGCATGACCGGGGATGCTCCCATATCACCAACATATTAAGAACAGAATCACTCAACCATGAGCAAATTCATTTCTTGGTAGATGCCATCAGGTTCATTCTAAATCACAATTATTTTTGGTTCAAGGGGGTGTGCTACAGACAGGTTTGCAGGACCGCCATGGGAATGAAATTCACTCCGATGTGCGAAGACCTGTTTGTAGCACACTGGGAGAACCTCAGAATCTGGAATAATAACCCCCACGCAGGCGGCATCAAACTTTAGATGACGTGATCGAGATATAGGAGGGAGAAATGGATACCCTAAAAACCTTTATAGCCTTCATAAATAACAATGATCTGAATCTGAAATTCACTACCTCTATTAGCAAAAAGAGAGTTGAATTTTTGGATTTGGAAATAACCATTCAAGATGGTAGCCTTCATTGGGAGACCTTTATAAATGAAGTTGATTGCAGTAATCACATTCTAGCAACTAGCAATTATCATCCCCAATGGCTTAAGTGCATACCGGGGGGTCAATTCAAAAGACTACGAAGAAACTGCACGAGTATTCAGGATTTTGCGGAACAGGCAGCTAGACTCAGTGCCAAGTTTCAAGAGCAAAAATTACAACCCCTCCGTAGTTATGGAAGCCATTAATACAGCAAGGGAAACAGATAGGATATCACAACAAAAGAAAAGAATCCCCATAATACACAAGGACAGGCCGACATAAGATTTATCACATAATATAGTATCCATGCCAAGAACATTAGCAATGTTGTTTCAAAATATTTCCCGATACTTTTTAAAGACGAGAAACTGACAGGTCTCATTCCAATCAGACCCAAAATTACATTTAAAAGGTTACGTAACCTCCAGAATAATTTAGTGAGGGGTGCTATACCCTCTGAAATATGCACTACCTTGAATACCTGGATGAACAATAATATAGGAGGTTTCTACTTCTGCAATAAATGTTACACTTGCAAGAATACACATGTACATACCACAAAACCCGTTGTGGAATTTACATCTAACCACAACGTTAAAAAGTTTAGCCTTAAAGAGAAGATCATGTGTGAAACAACTGGTGTCATTTATCACCTACGATGCCCTTGCAATAAGCAATTTGTAGGGAGAACTACTAGGAGTTTAAAGAAAAGACTTGCTGAGCATTGTAGAAATATTAAAAGAAAGTGGAAAACCACAGTGTATCAGCGCATTTTATGCAATACCACAACAGTGACTTCACCTCACTGAAGTTCCTGGTATTATAAAGGTCAGACAAAATTGGAGGGGCAGCAATTTTACAGCTAAAATTTCAAGAGAAGAGGCGAGGTGGATATACGATCTAGGGTCCCAGGCACCACATGGTCTAAACTTAGACTTAACCTAGGGAGCTTCCTTGAAATCTGAGCCCCATCCTCACCCCCTAGGATTACTATTCTTCATGGACACGTTATCACATCAGTACAGGGCACCTCCACATACCTTCCGTACCTATCATGTACAACTACATCTGCCTACTTTTTCTGTACAAGAAGCCACAATTACCTCTTATTTTCTGATTATAGTGTGTACACACTATGTGTACACTCAGAGGGCTGCCATTTCCAGAATTATATTAACAATTATAGGGCTATTGTTTTTGAATGTTATTGCATATACTTCTGCTCAGTGTTGTACATTCTTATAAACAAATGCCCCTATTGGAGAACTATTACAAATAGAAAGCTTTTGTTTAGTGTACATGCTAATCTTACTGTGTTTATGGTGGTTACTAAGCAACAGAACCACTAACTGTATTGGCACCAATCGGATCTCTACACAGATCAGCACCTCCCATCTCCAAAGAGCAACCAATGAGGGACCATTCATATTCACTTATCCCTGAGTAAGCCTCTATTGTTGATATGAAACACGTTGGTCTCTCTACATATTACCCATACCAACACCCACTTCTCTGCAACATCCTTTAGTGACTGCCCAAGCGATATCCCCAGTTAAACTACAGCCACAGGAGATTCGCCCATCAAGTGGGATATAAGAGGCTACAGATGGAGACTACTACAGCTGGGAGCACCGAGGATCAGCTGCGCATGCACTAGCAAGCACCTATTTTACAGCGGCAAAGTCCGGAAATAGACTGCTCTCCTCTCCCTACACAGGGGACTGCAAGGAGGATCACGGAAACACCCGAAAGAATACGAGGACATATGTGACCACTAACTGTGAGTTTTTATTCCCATTTTGGGACTGATCATTTTGGAATCATGCAGGCATCTATTGGGATGGTTTTACACCTGTCTAAGGGACCACAATCAGATGTCACTATACTGGGATTACTCTGCACTGGACTGCACTTTACTATGTAATAAATGAGAGCTTGGACTCTTTACACAAATTACCATAGGATTATGTGTCATTCTCTATCTATGAGTTTTGTTTGCTTACAACTTGTATTTGCTATGTTGCTATACTCTGGCCAGAGCAGCATATCCTATGCCTTTTAATATTTCACTATATAACATTTGTGATCATTACATTATTTAGAGACTCTGTTTCACATTACTTAGTGGTGGAGCGCCAGGGATTTGTATCTATATTTCGCCCACTTCCTTTGCACATTTTATTCTTTCCAGCTTTTTTGTCTAATTTGGTTTGGACCAGTATGTGAAATTTATCAATAATTTGGAAGCACAATACCACACCAGGTATTAACCATCATTTTGCTGTAATCTAGGCTATTCCTAGGACATTCCATTGATTCCACACATATCCATAGACACAATCTAAATGTCACATGCTGGGCGATCAGGCTACACCCGATCCCCGGCACGCTTACCTGCTCTTGCCAACCGTTCACTCTGGGCTGGGCACTGCCATCTTTGCTCTGGGTCTGCGCATGCGCAGAGCTGTTCTATTAATCTCCTCTGTCCCTCTCCTATTAGCTGCAATTTTATCTCCAAATTTTAAAAGGCACTTCTGTATCCTCAGTGCCTGTTCTGTGTGCTACTTTCGTGGTACTAGATCTGACTCCCTTATTCCTGCTTGTTCACAGAGCTAACACTCTACAACAGCGCTTTGGCCTCCATTCCAGTGGAACCTGCTGCTGACTACTGAACCAACACATCATAAGTTTCTGCTGCCATTCCAGTGGTAACCAGTCGAAAGCAGAGCTGACGCTCTATCACAGTACTACTCCTCCATCCCTGTTTAACCTGCTGTCTACAGTGCCATTGCTGACCCTCCTGGCTTGTTCCACTAAGAAGTACCGCCTAGAAACTCCTAGTAAGGGCCGCGACCTGCGAGGCAGATGCAGCTAAAACCAAACCGCCTTGCAGCTAGTCCCTGCTGAATGCCATCCCCCCATTATACTCCGCTTGAGTATTGTTAATCTAGACTACGGCAGGATCCTCTCCATTGTACTGTGCAAGCTTCTGAACCGTGACACTAATGTATTACGAGAGGCTGAAATCATTATAATTAAAATCAACGTGAGGGCTCTGGGAGGTCATATGGGAATTATGGGAAAGAAAATAAAGAGTTACAACTTTACTACACATTTACACCTTAGTACCACCTTCATGGAAACAACTTAAAGTCTTACAACAACAATATTTTTGTATATCAGTCTTATATTATTTACAGTAGGTGAAACCACAGAGAGATAAAATATATTGTAAATGTGCCTTTAGTCTGTTTCGTACATTTTTTTCTGAAATTTTCGCTTTACTGCCTGTGGAAATGAGAAGGAGGAGACAACTACGGAAGCATTTCTGTCATCCAAATCCAAACAAGTTTCAGCTACACATTGTAACATTTCAAAATATGAAAAAGTTTTATTTATTTATTCCTTGGTTTCTTTGCAGACTGTATTAAAATGTTTCATTATGTCACCCATCAGAAAACATGGCTTTATAATAAATATAAAAGGGCAAGCTATTGTTTTATTCAGCAACGTGCTGTCATCATTGATGACTTCCATGCAGCAACTCTAATCAAATAGGGGAAACAGCAATACATAAATCAAATTACTTTGAGTTCTTCCAAATACATAACTGTTAGTTCAATATTACAAAATTGTCAAGGCAAATTAAATCTGTACTTTAATTTGATTGAATTTGCTAATGGAGTCTACAGAATAAATGAATTGTGGAAGATTACGTCATGAGAAAGGCATTCAGGCAAATTTACACTGTTGAAGAAAACTTGAGTTGAACAGAGTGACAATGGCATGTCGCTGAAACTTGTTAATACGTTTTTGTTTTCATTTGATTTCTTAGGAAAACATTGTAGTTCTTCATCAGAAAAGTTCATAATTTGTGAAACATATTGTTTGGAACCCCTCCAGCCGGCACAACACAACCCGGAATCTACTCTGCCAATCAGGTGTTCACTGGAGCCCCTGATGGTGGGGACTGACTGGGCTGCAAACTGACAGAGGGTCTTGAAGTGTGTACCGGCTGGGGAGAACCCAGGCAAGCGGAGTGAGGTCCACGCAGAGGTCAAGGGCCGGCAGCAGACAACAGTATCGGTAAGCAAGCTGAGGTCAGGGGTCACAGGCGGATAGCAGGAACGGTAAACAGGCCAGAGATCAGGGTCACAGGAAACAGAAGCGAAGTCCAATTCAAAGCCAAGGGTCATACACGGGAAATCAGTAGCGGTATCAGAATACAGGAACAGGAACAAGCAGGTCAGCAGACTGGAGCACAGAAGCTACAACCGGCAGTGAGGCAGCAGACCTCATTGCCTTACATACAGACACAGACCAATCAGCAGTTGAACACACTCCTGCAGAGTAATTACAAGAACCCAGCAGGGCCAATCAGGGCTTGTCCCTGACCTACACAGTTGCAGGCTAATGCCTGTTAATCAGCCCCATAGACTGACTATTTATACGCATGCGCCCGGCTACCAGCTAGTGAACTAGCGTCCGGCCGTTGCCCTGGTGACGGCCGGACAGGAGGAGGAAATGACGTCCCGTTCGTCAAGGTGACGGCTGGGACGCTGGGGCGCATGAGAAGCGAGCCACGGCGGCTGTGAGTACCGCCGTGGCTCGTGACGCATATAACAACTTACACTCCTGGGGATAAATGTATCAAAGTCCGTTTTTTTCAACTCACGGGACATTGGCGAGGTGACAGCTAAAATTTAAAGCGGCGCTGACTTGTAAAGGCAAATTTGCCTTTACAAGCCAGCGCCGCTTAAAATTTTAGCTGTCAACTCGCCGATCTCCCGCGAGTTGAAAAAAACGGACTTTGATACTTTTACCCCCTAGTCTGTATTCATTGAATGTAAAGAAGCTAATCAGCAAGGATCAATCATCATCAATAGCCTTACACAAGGAGTCTACAGTCGATCTGACACTTACCCGTTCTGCATTGTTACAGGGGAAAATATCCATGAATGCTACTATCTGTGATTAGGACGTGTGATGTGATCTCTGAATATTAAATGGACTACAAAATATTTATATCGGTTTTTTTTCAATTATACGTATTGCCACACCTTCACCTTTCGCTACTTTTATATCATTCAGTAGGATAATAAATTTAAAACCCATTGATTCTATACTGGTCATTACCAACCGTTAAATACACAGGCTTTAACGTTGCTTGATTTTTCATCTGGTGATTTTTTTTTTTTTACAATGCACTGAATGGCGCAAAAAACAACAACTTTTTCCTCCACTTGTCATTAGCGCCATAAGTGTGTAAATATGACAGACTGATATCAACTGAGAAGGGTAAATCTGTCATGGGCAAAAAAGACGTGTGTACAGGCAGCCCCACATTATTAAGCACATTGTACAAAAAAAAAGAAGCAGTGCCAGTGTCAGTGTTAATGAAGCAAAGAAAACTAGTGCTGATGCACCCTCATCCTGATCCAACTTATTTGGAATAAAAAAAAAATATAATAAGTGACAATAGATGTAATAGGCCAATAGTGTGCAATAAAAAGTAATTTGTGTTTTCAGATTCCGGTGATATAACTCACACAGTTAAGTTACAGTAAACAAGACATTTTCAGAAACTGCTTGCAAAGTTGTAGTTAATGAAGAAGAAGCAGTCAACAGTCAAACTACTAGATGTACCTTTCATTACTTAGAAATAGAAAATATGTAAAATAATTCCCTGCCCCAGGGGCATATGCAGGATTTGATGAGGGAGGTTTCGACGCCACAAAACCAGTAGGCATGACCAACATGCATGGGGGCGTGTCTATAATTTTAGACAGTGCTACGTAGCTCTCCATATAATATTGACTATGATTTACCTGTCAGCACCACAATCCCAGTCTGATGGGAGCAGAAAATGCTCCACTCCAGCCCGCTAAGGTAAGAAGCATCAGGAAAATAGAGGTGCCAACATAGTGTCCCAGGAGGAAATCTAAGATTAGGGGTCGTCTAGGGTGCCTATAGACCCTCTGCCAGCCCTTCTGCTACTTTTCCAACAACCTTACAACAAGTGTCAAGAAAGTTCCCAATTTAAAAAATGAAAGCTCAGCATTAAATAAAAGACCAGGTGCCATTGCATTCGAACATCAGAACAAAGATGTCAAGTACCTGGTCACTATTATGTTTCAAACATAGCAGTACCTGATTTAAACACAGACTCTAAATAGTTATTATCATAATTATTATTGTAGATTTGTAAGGTGCCAGAGTGCTCCACAGCACCGTATAGTAGGGAAAACAGAACATACATAAAACAGTGACATAGAAGCTAGAAAAAATAAAATCAAACATGAAAACAAAGGGTATGAAGGACCCTGCTCTTTAGAGAGCTTACATTCTAAGTGGAAGAGGGCATAGCTGAAACAAGAGGAGCGAATGTGGCTCAGAGTGGATATTAAGACAGTTGTGAGGGTGCATTAGTGTGAGTAGTGTTATCGGGGATAAGGTCACCTCTAAAATAAAGATGGGTTTTCAAAGAGGGTCTAAAGATTTGAAGGCTGTGGAAAAGTCTGATTGAGCATGATAGGGAATTCTATAAGTGGGTGAGCAACACTGGAGAAGTCTGGTAGGTGGGAGTGAGACGTTGTTACCAGATACGAGACAAGGCGCAGGTCAGAGGTAGATCTAAGAGGGCGGGAGGGAGAGTATTTTGGTATGAGACTTGAGATGTATGCAGGGGTAGTGTGATTGATGTCTTTGTATGTAAGGGTCAGTAATTTGAATTTGATTCTGGAGGACACAGGGAACCAGTGTAGGGATTTGCAAAGTGGTGCAGCAGATGTGGAGCAATGAGAGGAAGATCAGTCTTGCAGCAGCATTTAGGATGGATTGAAGTGTGTATATATTTATAATCACTTTATTTTTGTACCAGCTCTGAACTAGTGGACATTGGATCTAATCCAGTAGTTTTAATGGGACACATTTTGAACTTTGAGATGCACATATCTAGGGACACTTTGCATCAAACACATAAAAGTGACATAATACAAACCCAATGTCTCACTTCCATGATTAATTTAAGTCATAAATGGCGACACTGAGCAGATACTACAGTTTAGCAGTATTTAAAGATTAACTTAATGAAAGAGGTGGTAAGAGTTTGTACTTTGAAGTGACATTTACACATCCACACTTCCAGATTGTAAGATGTGATGAGCAGGTTCCTCTCTATCCTATGTCTCATGTCTGTCTACTTTCCACAACTCTGATGTTATGTCTTATGCTGAATCCTCTGCTGTTTGTTCACTCACATCTTTGAAATTTCGTACCCAGGCTAGCTTTAATTGTTTGCACATGACTATCCCTGTTTGCATTACTATCCTTAATTGTACTCATATATTTGAGATTATCTTTAATTCATGTTATTTTGTTTATTGTATTCATGTATGTCTTATCGGTTAGATTGTGTGGCACTACGGAATCTGCGGTGTCCTATAAAAACATGTTGGTGAGGATTGTGATAATGTAAGTGAGCATCATTATGTGCACAGTGAGGGCCATTGTGGTGCACTAGTGCAAAACCAAGGCATTTCAGCTGTGCATCGAGTGTTTGTCAGAAATTATATCTACTCTAGAAAAAATGGAAAGGCCACAAGTGTTCAAATTATGCTGGGAAAACTTTGGAAATTTTCTTGGCTGGAACAAGTAAGAACTCTTGAATAAGGTATAGAAATACAGGAATATTATTTAACACAAAATATCCACGTTTTATGATTTGTTTCTTATTAGGTAATGTTTCAACAATTTCCCTTTTATTTGCTTCATTTTATGTCCCTTCAGGAGTTTAGAATATAACACTGGCTATGTGCTTTGCTTTTAGGTGGAATGTTAATGCTTCTTAATATTGCGAGTTTGTTTTTTTTAGGAATTGTTAATGTTCATACATCAGAGTAGAACTTGTAAGCACTAGCAGTTCCTCTAATGTGTAGAATAAATCAGCGGGTGTACACTGGCTGGGGAATCAGCTCCTCCAATTTTATATTGACAGTATCCTCATGTCAAGATGCCACAGAGCAAGTGAATTTATAAATATCAAGCTCACATCAGCCATACATCCATTCACTGCAAACACCAATTAGCAGCAATCCATAGAGCACTGCACAAGAAAGTAACAAGGGAATCAATAGGATTCATGTATTTAAGTGTAAGTGCATTTGTTCAAAATCATAAATCTTGTAATTATTACAACGGGAAGACAGGAGCATGAGAAAGAGCTTGAAGCACAATTATGCTTCCAGAATGTAGAAACTTATTTAATGGATCTAATATGGTACTTTTATATTGTTCTCCCTCTTACCTAATATATATATATATACACCATCATCATCACCATTTATTTCTATAGCACCACTAATTCCGCAGCGCTGTACAGAGAACTAACTAACTCACATCAGTCCCTGCCCCATTGTGGCTTACAGTCTAAATTCCCTAACACACACACACACACACACACACCAGTGGTGCACGCAGGGGGGGGGGGTTCTGGGTCTCCAGAAACCCCCCCCCTCCGCTAACTAAGTGCCCACCATAGCGGCACTGTACTATATAGCAGCCGCGGCGCTGTCAAAGAAGCGTCCGCGGCGGTGCTGTATTGTATACAGCTGTATTGTATACAGCACCGTCGTGGACGCTTCTTTGACAGCGCCGCGGCTGCTATATAGTACAGTGCTGCCGAAACGGAGCTGCTGCGCATGCTCTCTCGCATGTTGTATTTTTTTGGTATGGGGGGAACCCCCCTCCTTACAATCCTGCGTGCGCCCCTGCACACACACTGGAGCACCTGGAGGAAACCCACGCAAATACAGGGGGAACATACAAACTCCTCACAGATAAGACCATGTCTTATCTGTGAGGAGTTGAACTCATGACCCCAATGCTGTAAGGCAGAAGTGCTAACCACTTAGCAACCGTGCTGCCCATAATGTTACAATGTAAGTGGTGCAAATGAGTTTATTATTTTGCACATAAATTAATTATTGTTTGTTTTTCTTCTAGCACACAAATACTTGATAGCTTTATTTTTACACTGAAATTTAAAGTTGATCTAGGACATGCTCTACCCCAACTATAAATCTGTCTCCGCATTTTAAATTTACCTCCCCCTCCAAAGCAACATGGTTTTGCCTAGGTGCAAAGTCACTTCTTTTGCATGTTTTTATCTCCTTAATGACTCAAGCCCATAGTGTCTTAAATCAGGTAATTAATGTAAGAAGGGAATACTGAATTTTGACCATATCACAAATACATATGGATGTATATATAGGTCTATAAGCTTTATACGTATATAGCACAATCTTTGATATTACACTTTTGGGGGATTTCACACAGTGTTGTTTGTCTGAGATATTAAACCAAATCCAATGTTTGTTGTATGATTATTACTGTAACAATCATAATTCGTACGGAGTGCTACACACATGGTATCAGGATGATTTTAGTTTTGCCTGTTAAGGGCCAAAACTGTGGGCCAGTTTTAAAGCACAATCCATATTATTGCAATATTGAATATACCATTAAGAGAAATCATGGATACTTTCTCTTTATATTGCTGTCAGCACTGTAATTATCTAAGATCCTGTAAACAGACCTGTAGAGCTTTAGCAGCAGACAATAAAATATCCCCCAGTATTGAGCGTTTTACTCCAACCTTACTTTGAGCCAGATGATATTATTAATTATCCTCATCATCATCATCATCATGATTTTTTTATGTAGGGCCAGCAAATGTCATAGTGCTTTACAATTGGGGAAAAACAGTAATAAAACAATACTGGGTAATACAGACACAGAGGTATGAGGGCCCTGCTCTCAATCTTACAATCTATGGGACAGTGGAAGTTTGATACACAAGGATAAGAGCTACATCATTTTGCACATTGGTCCAGCTAGAATGCAAAGGTAAATATTATTGAGTGGTCCATATGATAAATCACACAGCAATGTTGGCCACAGGGTTGTTGTCTTGTGTTAGTTGTGTAGAGGATGATAATAGGGTAATCTAGGGAGATAAATTGGGTGGTTGAGGAACATTATAAGCTTGCCTGAACAGTTGGGTTTTCAGAGAACGCTTGAAGGTTTGAAGACCAGCGGATAGTCTTTTTGTGTCAGGGAGGGAATTCCACAAAGTGGGTGCAGACCAAAAAAAAGTCCTGTGTAAGGGTCCTTACCTGCCCACAATCCAGCGCTGTCAGCCGCACTTCCGGTGCAGGTGACAGCGCTGGATCGCGGGTAGGTAAGGACCCTTACACAGGAAGATGAGAGTGGAAGATAGACGCAGATCTTGTGCAGAATAATGGAGGTGTCAAGTTGGGAGATATTTTGAGACAAGTGAGGAGATGTTTTAATTAGCATTTAGCACTGCTGTTTTGTGTTTAACATCTTTCTTTGTGTAGCCAAGCTATGTAACACTGCATTAGATATACTATTCTTGCTGGGTTACATAGTTTAATGTATACTTAGAAGCCAATTATAAGGATGATAATCAGAAAAAAGCCAGACAAGCAATGAAAATTGTTAAATAGAATGTTCGCAAAAGAAATTAAACAGTGATTTTGTCATTAATGATAGACTAGACAGACCAGGCTGTTCTTTTCTGCCATAAAACTGTATGTATGTAAATCAAAGGGAAAAAAAAGAAACCTTTAACTGGAAATTCTGGAATACTGTAGCACTTCTTTGCCCCAATCAAAGTGTCTATTGAAAGTTTGAACTTTCTTTTCACTATACATACAAGCTCTCTTATCTCCAAATCTCACCATGAGGCCACCCCCCATCCCTGTGTCTCTTTTTTTATACACATCTTTTTGCCCTTTACTGTTACTTTGTCATGTCACTCTGACCGCAGTCCTGTTCTGTCAGATACCTTTCATTTTCTGCATGACTTCACACAGATAGGCGATTCAAGCTGTGATTTCCAGATTTGATCTCACTTTGTTGATCCAGTTATATCTGTAAAAGGTTTAAAGTTCAAAAGAGTTGGATGAGCAATATCTTGAAGGAGCGCCCTTAAAGCACCAAGAGAATACTACAGAATACCCAACCCTTAATAAATCCAAGCTATTGATTTTTTTTCCACAGTATTCAGACAAAATCAAAGAGTAATTTAAGTATTTTCTTTATATATCTCCCTGACGTCAACAAATAATGCAGATCAATTTTAAAAATATACATATTTTTTTTAATCATCATTTTTATTTTCATTTTTTTCCTTCAGTTCTATATCTACAGTCCCTAACTTCTTTAACTTTATTTTCTACACAGATTTACAATGGAAGCAAAGCCAAGGAAATTTATTTTACTTTGAAAATATAATAAAAACATAATACGTTGTTTGTGCAAGAATATTTACGTAAAAGGTGCACAGTGTTAGAGAAAAATGACAAATATAATTTGAATGCAAGAAGCTCGAATAAATGCAAATAACTAGTGGAAGATTGATGGCACAACAGGTTACAAATTCCTGCCTCAAAGGGCATGCAGTCTCTTTAAATTAGTGGACACAGATAAAAAACATATTTGTCCTTAATTCACTAAGGAATGTAAATGCTCATACATGCTATGTTATCGGATAAATTGCTCTGCGCATGCCCAGAACCTGACTATACACCAGTAAACGCAGCAACATCCAATTGATCCTAGAGTGCAAAGGACCTTTACGGCAGCCAACAATTTCAGGGGCAGAGCAGGGAGGGCACTATTGCACTATGCACATAGTCGATGTACAGTAATGGCGTACCAAGCTCAAGCGCACGCAGAAGAATCTAATTCAAGCTTTGGGTATCTCAAAGGTATAATTTTTTTTGTTGCATCACTTGTACCAGCTGTAAGTGCTGCATAGGCAAATCGAGGGGGGGTTTCCTAGTGCCTAGAACCCCTCCCCCCCCTCCCTCCAGGGGTACTGTGTGTTCGAAGTGACTGGACCCTGCTCCGGGACCAGCCATTTTGCAGCTTGTGTGCAGATCATTTCTGTCTGCACCGTTCACAGCCATCTCTCCCCAACAAGTATTGAAAGCAGCAAGAACAGGTAGGAGAGAGCAGGACAGTCTGTCACCTGTTCTGACACACTCAATCAGGATTTTGTCCTGATTGTAGGGACAGTTGCGAGGTATGTTCCGCTTCACACGGCTCTGCTTAAAAAGGGAGAGCTGTGTGCTCCTAACAGTAGTGCAGGCAGCATTGCCCACATATATTATAAGAATAGGAGGAGTTAGAGAGCAGCCAAGCACCGTCTAAAATTATAGCCGTGCCCTGAAACATGCTGGCCATGCCCACTGGCGGTGTGGCATGGAAACCCCCCTCTACAAATCCTGCGTTTGCCCCTGTGCCGAGTAATAGTGACTATTGTCACGTATATATGTTAGAACATGTGTTTACAATCAGGATCAACTGTAAAAATGTGTTTTATGTGCAGTGAACAATAATAACATCATGATATATGTTTGGAAATGGAAGAAAAAATAAAAAAATGTTTTAAACATTTTTGCCATTAATTGACAATATATTATTGACAGGTGATAATCATTGAATACTTTTATTTTTTTTTCTGCGTGTTCATTTGGGACATTATATTCCACATATGTATTGGACATATACTGCAGTATATTATCTGTTAGAGCAAAGTGTACCTAGACCCGAAGTCAACAAGAGATGTTTCCTCAGGCCTGCTACTAGTTGAAAACGGACATGTATATGGCCAATTGGAACACGTTTTTTTTTGTTTGTTTGTTTTAAACGCAATTTATGTTCGTTTTGTGTGCCTTAATGAATCAGGTCCTTGATGTCTATGGTAAAGGAATAAGATAGACTGCTTATTTAAAAAATAGTTGACTTTAACTTTTAGCAAATATTTAGAAAACCACTTAAGCATTCAAGATGAAGTAATTCGGATCAAAATATTGTTTTCTTTGTAATAGCATTTTCTTCTTAAGTAGTTGCAAAGTTTTCCTAATTGACACAATCAGTGGGTGAGGAGGAGCATCTTGTATTAAGAGCTACCCAACCAGATCCATTTTACTGGGTACACCAGGAGATGACACTAGAGAAATCCAGATTTGATGGGTGTGTTAAGGTAAGCCACAGCGCACCCAGAGGCTCCATAAACCAGCAAGGCATTGTGTAAATCAAACAGCATACCTTTCTATAATAAGATAATGCATATTTTAAAAGTAGAACTGCACCCTATATGATTTTGCCTATATTGTCTTAAAAGTATTTTTGTTTGAGATACTGTATTATTGAAAAGTTTCTCATCATTAGTCTGGAAAGATAAGTGGGATACTGTCACTGAATGGGAATTACTATGGAAATGTCTGGGGAAGTGATGACTTAGCAAGAAGATGCAGACTGAAAACTAAATAATAGTCATAGATTCCTGTGGAACAGGCTGGTACTGTTGGTGTCATCTTCTTTATCATAGACAATAGTAGAATATTTGCTGTATTTGTATCTAAACATGTAATTTAATTCAGATATCATTCAACAAAAGGAAATCTACAAAATATTATTCCTTACAAAATAAATATTGATTGAGTATATTGCTCCTTTATGGTGGTTGTAATATTTCATAATGTTCATGATTTTATAGAAATATTTAGCACACATAATTGTAATGCAGATATACATCATCCTTTTGGGTAAATGGGTTGCCTTAAAATTATTTATAATATGGTAGTTTTATCACATGAAAGTAATCTACAAAGGGAATATTTTTGCCTCTTTGCCTAAGTGCCAATCAACAAGATCAATGTCTAATTTGGTGACACTGTTGGGTGTATAGGATCTCTTCCAGTGTCAATGTAGCCTATTGGTGCAATTAAAGATGCCACACACATAGGTCAATAGCGGTCAATTTTGACCTTATTCAACAACATGCCCAATAATGATTGGATTATTTTTGATCAAATTGTTATCAGTTGTTCTGGTAATTTTGATAGTGAATCTTCCATATGGTATTCCCCCTAATTTTTGTTCCATCTGGACTTCTCTTTTATTGGTTCCGTTCTACTTGATGATGTATTAGGTTTTCCCCGCTTAAAGCACATTATAATAGGCTATGTAATTCTACATATGAGGAACCTCAGCTGGAGATGCTACTGTTCCTCCCTTGCAGTTACCATCACCCCTATCATGGAGAACACAGGACAAAATATTATTATTATTATTACTATCCTTTATTTGTTGGGCGCCACAAGGTTTCAGCGGCGCTGTACATCATACAAACAGTACACTATACAGGGTGGAACAGCACAAAACAATAAACAAAAATACCAGTACTTCAGAAACTCCAGGCAAGTTAAGCAATAAACATGGAGCAGAAGAACAGGTGAGGAGACAGGAGGGAAGAGGGCCCTGCTCATTTGAGCTTACATCCTAAAGGAGGGAAAAGATGAATAGAAAGCAACAGTAGAAGTCTAAGGATGGTAATTTTGCTTAACTTGGATGGGCCAATGTGTAATACTTTGTATGCACTAGCTCGGGGATATTACATCTGTGGCAAAAAGTTGTTGAAAGGCGATCAAAACCTAAACGCATGCTATTTGCTCTTGTATCACATTTGTGCATAGAGCAGCAGGATGTCACCCAGTGGCCTTTACAAACACCTGAGAAGGTTTTGTCTGTGATTCCCAATTTTTTTTATCTGATTGGCAATCACCTTGGATGGAATTAGACTCTGTCTCCATTTAAATCCTTTGTTCTATTTTCTTTCCATTCTGTCCCTGATCCTGTTGTCACTGGTGGACAGCTGATAATAAAATATTACTGGTATTCATATTGCAATCTGGCTCATGCCACTGCAGTTATTTTTATGTGATATTGTAATGTGGTTTGTGTCATTATATTATAATGTTGTGTTACATGTTATAAAATCTAATATTTACATTAAATTTATCTATCCCCATTTCTTCCATGTATCAGCTTCTGTCACTTCCCCATAACCTTTTGTTCTAACAGTTTTGAAAACCCTGCCTTCACATTTGTTTTTCTTGCCAGACTCTGTAATGCCCTCTGGTGCGAAATCAAAATCTAAACCCTACCAATTTTGCCAGTTGGCATGTTCTTGTCATTTTATTTTATTTTTTAGTTTAACTGTACTATATATCATAGCCAAGTAAATGTTGCAGCACATTTCCAACAAAGATGTCTAATCATTTTAGTTTGACTGTCAAAATGGACATTTATAGGAAGGTTGGAGGTAACACTAAGCAGACATTTAGGAAACTAAAACTGTGGTGACCTCTTATTCTACATAAACAAATTCAGAATGCATGAAATACAAACACAAGTAAAAAAAAAATTCAGAACCGAATTAAATATTTGTAAGTTTATTTGATCTGAGCAGAAATTGCTTCAGCTGAGGGATCCCATTTTATTTTGGTCATTCCCATGTCCATGACTAGCTACTTCACATTTTCCTGCATTGCACATAAGACTAACATCAAGATCTCCTTGAATATTGCTCATGAAGCCACACAAGCTTAATAAAAGTTCTATTCCATCAAGTGGGGACCTTCATTTTCAACTTGTGTAATAGCATTTTTTTCCTAACATGAAGTCTATAAATATATGTAATCTATTAAGGGTTGTGTGGGATCAATTAAACTGGGGCCAGGTTTTACATTCCAGCAACATAATGGACAAATATAGGAATGTGAGAAATTGTTAAAGGTTTATAAACATTCATTTAAGAAATGTAAACAGAAGTGGTTCTGAGAGTTGGCAGCTAACTGACAGTTCACCAATTTTAGAGCTCTTTCAAAATAGCTCTAATTAATTTCTCATTATGCATGTCTAGCTCTGTGTCACTCAGTATGTCTGTCCCTATCTTTAGATTGTAAGCTCCTTAGAGCAGAGCCCTCTCTCCTCCTGTTTCAACCACTTTTAACCTTGCTCTCCAGCTACTCTGCCCACCTCCTTCTTGGGCCTTCTGCCCACTGACTCCTCTCTTACTTTTCTCTCCACCTTTCAGTGACTCTTAACCTGTTAGCTGCGCCCCCACCCTCTTGGGCACAGGTTTCCAGCTGGCTGAATATCCCTCACCCTTTCAGCCTTCCTTTTTAGCTGTGCTTTGAGTTGCCTAAGTTATAGTCAGCGGCGCACGCAGGATTGCTAGGGGGGGTTCCCCCATCCAAAAAAAACCCAAAAAAACATGCATGCGCAGCAGCTCCCTTCCGGCAGCACTGTACTATACAGCAGCCACGGCGCTGTCAAAGAAGCATCTGCGGCAGTTCTGTTTAGTACAGTGCCAATTTGTGGGGCACTTTGTTAGCAGAGGGGAGGGGTTTCTGGAGACCCAGTAAACCTCCTGCGTGCGCCCCTGATAGTATTAACTGTTAATTGTACCATGCTGTTTTACCTGTTACTGTCCTATTGTTTGTTCCTATATGGCACTGCAGACATTTTGTCGCTCCCCATTAATGAAGATTAATAAAAAAAAAATAATAGTACAGTAGAACTAACTAATGCACAGGTTTAAAGTTAAAGCATTGTAAATTATATGATTATGCATTTGTGAAAGGGCTCTTAGAATACAGCAATATTTATTTTATTTGCAAACACAAAGGGCAAAAAAAATTAGTTTGCTGTGAAGGTCATAGCTGTGGTGACAACCAGAACTTAAATTAATATCTGTGGTTTCATTTGACACTGAGTAGATTGATCAGACCTTAAGGTTCCCTGTTTATTTGGTCATGTGATGGTCTTTTCATTACGCCATTAGACCTTAAACAACTTGTAATGCGTCCATTGCATTCAACAAATTATATTGAAGTGCTCGTCTAGGGAACTTACATTTTCAACTTGTGCAATACAAATGTCTATCTAACTCAAAGTGTATGTAACATTTTCCGGGTAGAGTTGTGTAGGATTTATTAAAATGAGTGCAGGTTTTGTGTACCACCAGTACAATGCTTTGTACATCAGAAGCCCTATGCAGAGGAATGAAATAGGAGGTCTCTGCCAGCCTTGGATGTAAAGACTGGGAAGAAAATTACAAACTAACTCGGCCCATTATTATTATCATCACTCCCACATTGTATCTAATTAAGAAGATTTATAGAAAACGTTTTGCCTTCTACAGTGGTAAGAATTCCCAAATAAATCCAATTTTATTCCATGATGTAACAAACTAAAATGTGAAAAATTCCAAATGGGTGAATAATTGTTTATAGTACTGTACTTAGTAATTAATAAAGAAAAAGTGAAATATGTCCCGGTTATAGATAGAAATATAAACAGGTTTACTAATTAATTTTCTGCTACTAAGAAATTTCCACATCATACATATTGTAAAATTTAATTGGTTGTAGTGCCAAAACAATTTAATTGATACTACTGAATCCAACCTGTCCACGACACCCACACAAAATGACTCACTTCTTAGCATGTGTCGCTAAAGACACAAATTTGGTTGTGTAAGTACTTGCTTTACTTTGTGAAACACATTCTTGTATTTGTCTTTTTTTAAAATGTTGCATAGATTGTTATTGTTATTCCTCCTCCTTATTCCTATTAAGCAGATGCCATCAATCATTGCTATATCATCACTATTATAAGACTCAACTGAACCTGACTTAAGTCATCACCAAAAATCCATTATCATCATCACTACCTCCACTTTCAACAGTTCTGTTTTCTTAATCAATATCCATAGGTAAGAATACTGTACCTGCCTCCACTTGTTCTGCCTCCCGGAAATTTCAGCATCACCATTAGCTCTTCAGAATTGGGGTCATGTACAGTTTTGGCTGCCAATGTTTTTCTTTAATTAACAAGTGCAAGTTTTCAACACTAGTAAATACACACACACATATATATATATATATATATATATATATATATATATATATATATATATATATATACACATATATATATATATATATGTATATATATATATATATATATATATATATATATACAAGTTAACCCGTGCATGATACTCATGCATTCTAGTCAAATCAAGCTACTTAAGGTGTTAAAAAGGTTCTTGTCATGCATTTGGGCCATAGCCCAGGCCTCAACCACCAACCACTCCCCACTGTCACCCCCAGCAACCACCAAGCACTCCCAACTGTCACTTCTCCTTCAAGAAATATATATATATTTTTTTAAAATCTTTATAAACACTTTTAACAATTAACAAATTAAATTAACAAATTAAAAACATCTTAGTATACCAAATTTCAGCCCTTTCTGAATTTTTTTTTCTACACACACTAAGAATTTAGTAGGTTAGTGTATAACTCTGCCCAGCAGGTGGTGCTGCAGCTTGTTTTTATTTTTTCCACACACAGACAGACTAACACACGCCACTAGACATTTATATATATATATATATATATATATATATATATATATATATATATATATATATATATATTGCTTTTTGACCAAGTGCTGCTATCATTGTTACCTTTAAGTTTGTGCTAACATCAACAAGCACAATACACAAGTGCATTATATCCTGTTGATGTTCAGCTGCTGTATTTGCTGGGGGGGAGTACAGTGGATTAATCCCAATGGAGTAGAATTGCTTACATTTCAGTAGATGTCTTCTCTTAACTGTCATGTTTGGGTCTACATTTTTCCATTCTATTTTTCTGTTTTGGTATGTTTAATTAATATTATTGTTATTAAAAGAGCAAACAAAATGATATTTCAAGACAGGGTGCTGAAACAGTGAACAATGACTGTCCCAATACACAATTTGTAGTTGCAAAACAGTGAAAATTATGACATGTGGAATAACAATGACAGTGCATGTCTCACATTGATCAATAGGTGTGTAATAAAACACCAACATTAGTAATAATAATTATGGTACTCAAACTGAAGATCAAATTGTAAGAATTTCAGCTACATCAATAGCTGTGGTGCAGCTATTCCTATGCTGTCCTGAACTGGCAGTACTTTAAAACTGGCAGTACTCTATGCACACCCAGAAACTGAGACAGTGATGATGAATCTGCCCAGCAACTTGCAAGTGAGACTAACCATAGATACCCCTTTATATGTTGGTAAAGAAAATTACTAAAGGCAGCAAGACAGCTATTTTCACAACATTGATTATTATAAGTGTTAACCATACTAGCTAGTGGGCCAACATTAATAATTAACAGAAATAATATAATGTTAATTATATTGCACCAAAATAAGAAAAACAAATTGTATGACTTCCATGTGCTATAGAGCTGTGCTGCAGCTGTTTACCTATTCTGTGTTAAAATGGGAATACTAAAGTATGTAGTGCACAAACAGGTCCTCATGTAGAGTCAGATATAAGTAGCACGCGCAGTAGTCAAAAATAGGTCTCAGTCTGAGACCTTTTCCATGCTTAACAAGACGAGACAGAGGAGGTAGTGGGCGAGCCTAGCAATGTAAGAGTGTGTTCACACTCTTTTTGTGCTAAGCTGAGAGGAAGTGGCCACAATTAGTTCTTTAGGAGACACACACAAGTGTGAACATATTTTTATTTGAAATAAAAACACTCCAACACATCCCTAATTCACCTTCTTTATTGCTCACCTAGATCCACACACTTTGTCTGTAAAAAATGCAGGGATCCTGGGAGTGTCCAAATAAAATATCCTCATAAGCAATGAAATAATAGCTGCTAAGAGCTCCCATCGAAAATGAGCTCCTAGCGTAAGTATAGTCATATATATAACATGGGAATTTTCCACGGCCTGAAGTCCTGAACTCAAGTTGTGGGAAATCCTACCGGCCTAAGGCAGGTTTGCCATTATGGCTGGGGGTCCCTAGGCTGCTATAATGCCAGGCTGGCAAAGCCTAGATACGGTAATAGTAACTTCAGGGGTCACCCTGCTTTTTGTCTCCCCCAATTTTGCTAACACCAGTCTTGGCTGGCTGCACCAGGGTTGGTTAAGTTGTTGAAGGGGAGGGGGGTGCATTTATTTTTATATATTTTTTATTTGTTTATTTGGTTTTTATTTATTGATCTATCTGCTTTACACTTAAGTGTCAGCAGGTGTAGCATCCCTGTAAAGCAAGGAAAGAGGTGTGTCTTAAGAAGAGTATGCAATATGCCGAGTCGCATGAATCTAAATATACGTGCAGCTCGGAATCCTATGTATTTTACTGGATGCAATATATATCAGGTCCACAGTCTGAGTCTGACAAGCAGCTTGCATCTGATCACAGACACCCCTTTATAAGTTTGTGAAATAGAATTACTAAATACTTCAAGGCAGAACAATTATCACAGTGATCAATAGGTGTTAGCCACTAAACAGTAAACAAATAATAACCACTGCTAATAATATTGATGTCAGCTGCTGTATTTACCACTAGAGTTTTTCAATCCATGGAAATTCTCTGTACTGTTATTCATTCAAAATATTGGGTCAGAATTTGTGAATTGCAGATATATTTTTTTTTAACTCTGCTTTTAAATCTCGATTAGCATCTAACCACTCTGATTTGTAGGATCCTATTTCCGGTTCACTCTATCACAGCAAGTGGAAGCTAGGAGAAGAGCTTAAAACTTGTTTTTTTTGGGTCGCTGGCACATAAGGTGGATAACGCTTTATTTTAAAGTCATTTTTTTCTAAGTCGTTTTTTACCTTAGTTCTGCACAAATCATCAATTCTCAGAAAAACATAATTTCTAAAGCAATCAATTTTCTTAAGTGTGCCCTTAGGGATAGTGCTCTAGGATGTGTTCTACTTTTTCAGTCTGTCTTATACTTCTATTAGTAACAAATACCAGCCAAAACCATGACTGGCTTGTTACTGCAGAATTATTAGTTGTTATTTATTAATGTAACAAGTGACCTTTGCTTGCTCCTTGCTATTTGGCTTCCTTACACGCCATTCATTGTGATTGGCCTCCTTCTCCAGCGGGGCATATATTATGCATTGCATTTTTGGCAAATCTAGACCAGTTCACGAATTGATCTTGATGTTCGGATGGATTAAACTCAACCATATCTACTACCTCAGCAATGCTTTGCTGTACCAGTTCTTTCCATTTCACAATAGAGACCAGAATGAACTGACGGCCAATGCAAGGTCTATTTATATGTTAGGAGGTTTCCATGACAGCATGGGAAAAACCCTAGCATATAAACAGACTTTGTGTCTGTTAATATTTCATTCTGAGGTGGATGACCTTCCATAGAGGACCATAGTTTAGCGTCGGTTGGTTTAATGGTTTATTTTTTTGCCAAGTAGTATCCTGAGGATTATTTTGGCTACAAGAAGGAATTGTGGAAGAATATTTTCAACAACCTTTGCAATATTTTCTGAGCTTATTTTAATGGACAACTCCAAGACTTTGAATGATATTTTTTTGGACAACTCCAGGACCTGGGAATATTATGCTTTTTTTATGGTTTCAAGTAATCTGGATTAAAATCTTACAAGATTTGATTGTTTACAAATAAAGACATCTGATGGTAAATATATGGGAATTTATTATTTATTATTTTTAATAAAATGTGGTAACAAAGAGCTGTGTGATTTATTGACATTTTAGTTAGGTTCTGTTTATTTTAATTAAACTTATGTGATGACAATGAGGGGTGTGATTTATTTAATTTTACTTTATAGAACAACATGGCTCAGTGTTCTCTGGGAGACAGAGCATGCTGGCACTTGTGATTCTTCAAGTGCGAGCATGTCCTTGCTGCCATGAGTATGCTGGTGCTTGTAGTTTTACAAGCACCAGCAAGCCCAGCGTATTAATGGCAGCCTGGGATGGCTGGGTCTTTTAGTTCCACAAAGTAAAATGGTGTTTACGCATACATTAACCATTATGTTACCCCAAACCCATGCCAAGGGGTGTGGGAAGAACCCTAGTGCTCTCAGCATGGGACTGAGTCTCTCTAAAGGGAGGGCTTGAACATTTTTTTTGAGGACCTTATGCTTTAGGGATCTCAGCCTCATGCTGAACAGTCTGGGGCTGGTTTGTCATTATGGACAGCGTGGGGTCCCCTGCTATAGTGTCCTGGCTGGTATGCCTAGTGCTGGTTTGTATTAAATCAGGGGGACCTGACTTTTCCGCCCCTGCCTTATTTTGCAGCAACCAGCACTAGACTGGCAGAATTAGGGTTAATATCATTAGTAGGGGAATGATAAAAAGATTTGTTTTTAAAAAAAAATTCACACAGGCTCAAACTTTAACTAGTCACACAGCTGGAGCAAGAGGTATGGCAGTAAAACAAACTTACTTCCAAGGCTATAGAGCTTGCTACAGTCATGGCTGCGTGTGTGCAAATATGACACACCCACACTGTGAATTGACTACAGGAGAGCTCCCCTTCCCCACCCAGGTCACTCCCCAAAATCGTACGGGGTAGTAAGTGCCCTTTCCATGTACTGTCACACGGAATAAGAGTGCATTCCCTGCTGTATTTGCTGATTCCGGGCATGCGTAGAGTCATTTTGCACACAATATGGTCAAAATCAGCAGATAAGTGCCTTGTTGTATCAAGCCCCATTGTTGTATCAACTGCCATTGCTATCAAGTGGCTATTGCCATCTCATTTCCTCTTTGGTGTTTTCCACTTCCTCCTTGGTGACAGCTTCTTCTGCCAAAAATGGGGTACATAAGTTACAGCTCTGTTTCCAGCAGGAAGCATAATAATAAAGTAAGATCTCAGGCTTCTAACAGCTACTCAAAGTTGGCAGTTAAATGCATGAGTACCAGAAGAGGATGGAGGTTCAGTTATTGTCAATAGTAAAAGACAATTATGGTTGACTATTTTAAGGTTTCTACAGTGACTAGTTCTTGTCATGTGTCTCCACCTTTCGCTGACTCTCCTCTTTTCCCCCATGACATCCCACCTGTAGATGCACAGACATGCTATCCACCAAGGACTGCTTTGTTTTTTCCAGCTGAAAATGCTGCTGCCTTATTATAGCACTTTCCCATAAGGCTGATACGTTTGTAACTCCGCTTCCTTATGTATAAGGTGTTTCCCAAACCTATTAGATTGAAAGCTCATTTTGGCATGGCCATCTTTACCTCTTGTTTCATTTCACTGTATGTCATTTGTTTATGTCAGGATGCCTTAAATTATATACTCAATAACCTTACTTGATAAGTCTAATAATACTAAATACTAATGCTCACCTCCTGAAATTCATTCCTCAAATATGTGTTTTCACTTCTATATGGGACAAAGTAAGCTAGAGGGATTTGGTTCTGTAAAAAGCATCATCGACTTGTGTATGACAAAGAACTGAAGAATCAGGTCACTAAATGTTTTCTTGTTTGGAATGACACAGTTAAACATTTCTCATAAGTTTTATATCACTGGCTGCTTCAATTCATTTTCTGGGCTTGCTTCAAATGCAAACTGCTCTAGCTTATCCTGCAACATTTTGTTACCTTAAACAATGAGGCAGGAAATCCTAAAGTGGATTACAAGTCTATTGAAAGCAGCAACAACTGCTACGGGCACCAGACATAATTCTTTGTAGCATTTTTCTCTTCGCATTTCATCTGTGTACATACAATAGTGCAGGCTAGTGGAACAAGAAATATGTTATGCAGATTTTAACGGTCTATAAAAGCAGAGCTGGGCCTTTTGGCAATTAAGGTATTTATTTGAATATATACTATACACACATTCATCTAAGTTTTATTATTTTAGCTATTTTTTCTGGATTCAAATTTTGAAATACATAGTTGGGATAGTAATGACAATAGCACAAGTTAAATATCTTAGAAATTAGTTGGCTTGTTTTATTACTAATACCAAGAGGGATAGACAATACATTTTGTAGTCCAAAGGGCCACCGTGGTCACCCTTCACTGTACACCTCAGCTCACTGCACATTGTACCCCTTTTATTTCACTATTTACACTTAAATTAACCCCTTCCTAGAGGCCAGGACAAGTCAAAGGGACACCCTAATCTGCACACCCCTACCAGTCAAAAGCGGTGTCTCACCCCTTTTCACAGTACTCTCATTACATCACTCATTCAGTCTTTAAGTGCCCCCTAACGCAATATAAATTAATGGTAGCAGCAGCCCTGACTTCATGTCTCAATGTAGAGCAATGTTATAAAATTTCAAGGTGCTTCTTATCTCTAGATCATGCAAATAATGATATTTAGCCAAGTTAGGGTAATTTTACCTCTCCTTTATCAAGTCCGTTCAGATATCAGTGCGATAAGATGCTGGTTAACCAGGAGATCAGTAATCAAGGCACAGACGTGCTAATGTCAAGATGTATACTGAACTGTGCTCATTTATTTGTGGGATACATTTATACATGAAAAAGCGTTTGATCTGGTTATAGAACAGAAACACATGATTGATATTTTCCTGAGTAAATATAAATCTTCTGACAAAGCTAGATAGTTCTCTTCATGTCACTTCTATGGGTTCTTCTATCAACTTTCACTGGAGCCAGTACTCCCAATGTCCTCATCATCCATTATCCCATGTCCTAGGCCTCCATCCGGGGTATTTGAGATAGTTCAAGGCTGGAGCTGGTGATTACACTGAATGTATTTTTAAGACAAATACCAAGATTTTTAACTCCTTCACATATCATTATTACCATTATCGTTGGGGACCTAAAAATGCTCTCACAGCCTACTGTGCATCTATTTTCCTTGCAGGCCTGCTCTTGCAGTTTCATTTCAGGGTTGTGCAGATAAAGTGAATAAGCTAAAGTTTAGGTCCCAGGTATAGGTGTCATACAATGTAGTAAAAGTTAGATAAATGTATGAAAATAGTGGGCACCAGGTCTTCTTCTGGGGTAAATAAAATGTGAGGTATCTATTCCCAAGGTAATTAATTCACAGTCTCTGTATGAACACAAAAACATCTCTCAACTGGAAGAATCCTATTGACTAGAATGCATGAGTTATCCTTTATAGATCTCACACTAATCTCTGAGTATTTACCCACACTCACAACATTGGACTCTCACATAGTTCAGATACATAAGCACTCTAAGCTTTATTTCTTGAAGTTGACATATGCTCCACCATTACAGTTGATTTCTTCCCCTATCTGTCTCGGATCCACACATGTTCTTTTGTCTCAGAACTCCAATGTCCCATCTCCTGAAATTCTCAATGTCCCCTCTCCTGAAATTCTCAACATCATTTTATTCCTCTCTCCCGGAGCCCTTGACTCCTCTCCCCAAAAGAGTATTTCACACAAGTGGAGTTAAATCTATAAAAATCCCCTACCAAAAAGTAAATGGACCCAAAATGTTCAAGTACTGTAACAGTATAGGGCCTAATTTATCAAGACATGCATTCTGAACGCAAGGTGCGCTTGATTGAAATTGCACATAAATCAGCACTCCGTACTTGGCAAGGAACAAATCTGAAAATAGATGCGCTAATGAAGTCGGATGTAGCTCTGCTACACCAGACACTGCAGGATACGTCTACTGCCTATGTGGAATATACATTCCCAAAAGGACAAACAGAAAAACAAATACTATTAAATTAATATTACATATTAATAATATATAAATATTAATGACAAAATCTAAACACTCCCAAAAAAATTAAAAGTTGAGGATCTTAATGCCTACTGAACATAAAATATTTTTTTACAGTTGCTCCTAAATGCAAATACATGATATAGCATGCAGACTGTCATCACTAGTATTTAGGACTTAGACTAGCCCTGTAGCTGGAGCAGGAAAACAAGTAACTATGAGATGCCCAAAAATTGATTCGGATGTGGCATGCTCTTGAGTGTGGCACACCCTTACTGTATGTTGAATACGCTTTCCCATTCTGTTCCCTCCCACAAGTCATAGGCTGTACTAAGTGTCATTTGCATGCGTAGATACAGTGAATATTGCTGCAGATATGTGCCTTGATGAAACAGCCCAATAGTGTTACCGCAACATGAAAAGTTTTGTCTAAAACACCATATTGAAATTTACGGACAAAAGTAGTATAGTAGTTCTTTTAACCTATTCCTTGTTTTCCATTATTTTATTTTTTTGATTGCTTTCTTTGCTAAAATGTTTGTTCTTTCCTTAAGTCCCTCTCCAGCTGAAACAATTTCAATAGAGTGCTTTCATTTCATCCCAGGGTGAAAAAAGAAAACACAAAACTATTGTAAATATTTGAAGCCTATTTTACATTATAATAGGCTTCTGATATTGCTTAATACAGGTAAAATGCAGGTGGAGATTTGCTTTGTACTAGAGGTGATTATAAAAACCTACACTGTTCTATTCTGTAAATATGCACTGTAAAATCATTTCTTTAGTTTGTTCCCTTTACTGGACAAAAATGCATCCAGTAGTTTTTATATTTAAAATCTTTGTCCTGACACCACTACTGTGTTGAGTGGCACCTTTGTATAAACTGTTGTTGGCACTCTTGCTATTAATAAAGTGAATTAATTACCAACTAAAAGCTTTCCATAGGTAGCAACATTTTCACCCAGTAAGTTATTACATAAAAAAATGCATTGCTTGTGCCTAAATTTATTAATTATCTATAAAAAATGTATATATTAACTTTAATCAAATCCTAAAGAAATCATTCCAAATGTTTACGTTATCATTAAAATTTATTTTAATGATGCAATTTATGAAAGTTAAAGGTGACACATAACCTTTACATGTAAATGCATGTAGCCAACTGGTTCTCAAACTAGTTTGAAAATTCCCTAGAAATTTTCAAAGTTTAGACACGCTAAAAGATTAAAGCTAAATGTGTGCACTGCATACAGGTCTGACCATGTTCTGTTAAATAATATATTGTCTAGCACTTCTAAGTTTTACACTTTGAATAGGGAACCCCGAACATTCATAGCAAACCATCAGCTTCGCACTTAAGCACAGTTTATGATTGCTGTTCGTCCATATTTAAGCTGGAATATACAATATTTGATAGCTTATTTAACAATATTAAGAATCTCCAATGTGAATAATAAACTTAAACCACAAAATTAAACCAGTTTAAATTTCTGATGGTACCACTAACAAGTTTGAGGCTCTCAAACTATACCAAATTAGATTGAATTTTTAATAATTTCAAATTATTTGAGCATTTCAAAAAGCCAAAATAGAAACATTACTTAATTCAAAATGTATTGATCCCATTCAAATATTAATAAGAATGATAATGTACTAGACTGAAGTATAAGTATAAAAGAATATAAATAGCACATACTGATCAGAGCAGGACAGTTGAGGTTTTAGGGCTCTGTCTCTCTGTCCCAGCCGGAGACATGTTTGTCCCGTGGGTGGGAATGTTGGGCGGAAGGAGGTATGTCATGGGAATCCTAGCGCTTTAAAGCACTAATCAGCCCTCTGGGAGCATGGCCATACCCCCTGTCCCACTGATGAGAACAGACATGCTGCGAGGTATGACAGCAAGCTAAGCATAAACAAAGTACCTATTCACTGTCTAAAACCTGACAAAACTTTGATCTGATTTCCGCTTTTACAGCAAAATGCCAGACCCCTTGTCCCCCTTCTTGTGCGGTAACTGCCCCAGGCTATAACATTGGTACTTAGGAGTTAGGGATGGAACATGGCAATTGTTAATTATCTTTCTTACATCAGTAAAGATACAAGAATACCGTATTTTCCCATATATAAGGCGCTCCCATGTATAAGACGCACCTTAATTTTGGGAATGAAATTTTTTTAAAAAAATATTACGATAGCTGTCAAAAAAGGCAGGGAGAGTGTAATGGCCGACTGCTCTGATTGTGATCAGAGCAGCCGGGCAGCACACTCTCACTGCAGTTGCCCCACCCCCCCCGCTGCTACTGTGCCTCTGTCGCCCTCCTCCTGGATCCCTGCTGATACTCTGCCTGTCCCCTGCCTGCTGGATCCCCGCTGCCACTCTGCCTGTCCCCCACCTGCTGGATCCCCGCTGCCAATCTGCCTGTCCCCCAGCTGCTGGATCCTGCTGCCACTCTGCCTGTCCCCCACCTGCTGGATCCCCGCTGCCACTCTGCCTGTCCCACACCTGCTGGATTCCCGCTGCCACTCTGCCTGTCCCCGCCTGCTGGATCCCCGCTGCCACTCTGCCTGTCCCCCATCTGCTGGATTCCCGCTGCCACTCTGCCTGTCTCCGCCTGCTGGATCCCTGCTGCCACTCTCTGCCTGTCCTCCTCCTCCTGGATCCCCCCCGCTGCCACTGTAATGCTGCCTGGTACCCCTTGATCCCCCCCACTGCCCCTGTAACGCTGCCTTCCCCCCTGCATCCCCGCTACCCCTGTATAAGATGCACCCAGGTTTTAAACCCAAAATTTTTGGGAAAAAGGTGCGTCTTATACATGGGGAAATACGGTAATCAGTTTCAAGTTAATCATGATGACTGTTGCAACTTTACTCTGGTTGCATCAAAATACAATACTTTAAGAGGGTACCTTGATGTGACCACATATTTATACTTTATTTTGAGTTGCACAAATCATAAGATTCTTGTGGCTGATAATACACATGTAAGGCTGTAATTTTACTCCTACGCTTGGGTCTCAAAATTGCGGGCTTGCTCTAAATCAGGCCCACAGTGTGCTGTACAGACAAATAAATGGTGCAAAAGAAGATGTATTGCAACCAGCTGTCATAAATGTCTCCCACAATCAATTGGTAGAGATCAGTTAAACAATATGGGTATTTACGAATATTAATGTTCATTGGGCACCTAATTGGTTTGTTTGCACCTGATTGTTCCTGCTAAAGACACCTTCAGAATATATTATTTTGTAGCATCAAATTCAGTTAAAAAGGAAAAAACAACAACTCACTGAACAGATGTACATAAACAATGTTTTATACCATTAAAACATCTTTTATTTTTAACCAAAAATAAAATACATGGGGATGAATTCCCCAAAAATTTAACTTTTGGCTAAAATTGCACACAGAACCCGAGCCAGGGTAGTTTCATTCATATTTTACTGAAAAATAGATTGTGATTATATGCTAAACACTAACAAACTACTGCAACATTTCTGTAACAAGCCTTTTCCACTTCTTCATCGACACATTCTAACGCTATTTGTAGCGAAAATAACTCCTCGTTCTCCCTGAATGACAAAAATAACCAATCTAATTAATTTATAAAGCAACTGATTGAATGACAGAACTTCTGAAATTGATGTAATCAAAGTAAGTGGAATAATCAGGTAGAATTCACAGAAAAGGTCAGGATTATGCTATATAAAACTTTTTTTTCCCTCCAGTTCTATTTTCTGTTTCAACTATTTCAGTCATTGACCCTAAATATATTATTTTTATTTGAAGATAATGAGAAAGAAGCCAGGTACATCTTTTGGCACTGGTAATTTTTTAAATAAACCATAACCTTTTTTATGCTTCATATGTTCCCATATATTTCCCAAGAGATACGGGTCATGCAAATACTTGCTCACAAGCTTTTTACTAATTGTGTACTGAAGCTTGTAATGAGTTTCTTTTAAATGTTTCACAGTCCTGGTTTTCATCTTTGTTAATCACAACACATCTCATTTTTAATTCCGTTTTACAGATGAACATGTATCGAATCCCATTGAGAGTATTTCAAAAGCATGGCTATACACTGGTCTATCCTTAAAAAATCCTGGTCTCCACCTCTGCTATAAATTCGATTGTTATGTATGTGCTTTTAACACATTAATAACAGCACAACTAATTATATAAAATATGACTTCATGATGCCATTGTGATAATGATACTATATATCTTTAAATGTTGTAGCTAACTCTTCTGGATTTTAAATATATATTGGAACTGACTATTCTGAAAAGATAACTAACCCATAACTTAAGATTTCCTAATGTGAGCACTGCTTTGTACGTTTGTTTCAGAACACACGTAATATGGGTCTGTCCCTGCCAGATTTAAACAAGGAACACTAATGAATTTGAGTGTATGTCTGCTCTTCTCTGCTCTACTACAGAAGACACTGCAGGATACGTCCATTACCTATGTGGAATATAAATTTGCAAAAGAGCGTACAGACAAAAAAACCTAATCAATTGATGTCACCAGTTAATAATATAGGCATTAATGACAAAGCAGTTTAAAAAAAGATTTTTTTAAATATTTTTTTCTCCCCATGAAATACACTTATTAAGATGTTATTTAGGTCTACTGAACATAGCATACATTTTTACACTTATTCCTGATTGCAAACACATGTCATAGTATGCAGCCAAGACTAGTTATCATGACTAGTTATCAAGACTTGCACTAGCCCTGTAGCCAGAACAAGAGATACGACAGAAAAACAAGTTGCTCTGAGATGCACAGAGTTTGAATCGGATGTGGCTGCGTGCGTTGGAGATTTGGCGCACACTTACTGTTCATTGACTACAGGCGAACAACCCTTCCCCGCCCCATTCAATCCCAGAAATCGTAGACTGTAGTAAGTGTCTTTTATGTACGAAGATTAATCGGACGTGGCTTTGTTCACTGGCATATGGGCCGGCACTAGGCATGCGCAAAGTAATTTTGCATATGATACGCACAAAATCATCAGATACGTGCCTTGATAAATCAGGCCCTATGTGTACATTTCTGGAACTTGCTAGAACATAATGTAAAATCATATAGGATTAAGATGTTTTTGAGAATATTACTAGTATTTATTTTCTTTGTAAACTCCGTGTAGAAGGTTAGAGAAGTAAGAATTAGTAGTTAAAAAAATCCAGGCTCTTCTCAGGCACACTACCTCCTGTTATATGAAGGCCCAAGCAAAATAAATTGTAGCCCTGCTATGATCTGGGGACCTGGGAACCAGGGCAAACAAAAATCCACTCCCTATGTTTTTCTAGGAGTTCTTTTTAGTCCCCCCACATGATGTGAGGAATTACAGTTTTCCCAGCCCCACACTGATCTTGTTGGTCTATGACCAGTATACAAATAACCCCATCTGCAAAAGGAAGAAATTAAAGACCTTAGAATTAAGCACGGTGGCTTAGTGGTTAGCACTTCTGCCTCACAGCGCTGGGGTCATGAGTTCAATTCCCGACCACGGCCTTATCTGTGTGGAGTTTGTATGTTCTCCCTGTGTTTATGTGGGTTTCCCCTGGGTGCTCCAGTTTCCTCCCACACTCCAAAAACATTCTAGTAGATTAATTAGCTGCTATCAAAATTGACCCTAGTCTCTCTCTATCTGTGTGTGTATGTCTGTGAATTTAGAGTGTAAGCTCCAATGGGGGCAGGGACTGATGTGAATGAGTTCTCTATACTGTGCTGCGAAATCAGTGGCACTATATAAATAAATGGTGATGATGATGATGATGAACTTAAGGAAGTAACTTGATACTGCCCAAAATCCTGTAGGGATTGTACTGTTCTCTTCAGAGTGGTTCCATGAGAATACTACAGCTCCTGTAGGACATGGGACAGCTTAGACAGACGTACTTTCACAGTATGCGCCACAAGCTATTTCTACCCAAGCAGTTTGCTTAACACATATTGGCTATTGATTGAATAAAAATAATAATGTCTTGTAAAAAATCCTTGTTTCTTATCTATACATTCCTTGTCAATCTCAAATCCCCATTCATATGTTCAACCACAGTAGGTTAAATATATAAAAGTGTATTTGCCAAAAAATGTATTATTAAATTACAAAGTGTCTATATATGATTTTTTTTCTTCCTTTTGGACCCTATTTACCCATTGTCCTGTATACGCCCCCCTGATGAAATGCTGGTGTGATAATTATGCATTGAAGAGCATAGTTGGCAACATTTTCTCTACACATAAAAAAAAATCTATCAACTCAGCACAGTGGCACAGTGGCTACATCACAACTCTGTATGGTTTGTATAAACCCCACATTATTCACTTGGGCATTCTCTGGGGTACTCCGGTTTCCTGCCACGGTAAAAATAGAAAGCTCAACTGGGGCTGGGGCTGCTGTGAAGACTTAAACATTATGTAGAAAGCTCTGGGTAATATGTTGGCACAATATAATTAGTCTGCTCCCACTTTTAATTTGCTAGCAGTTGTAGACATTGTTCTTCAAGTTCTTGAACATAATTGTTGCTAGATGGGAATGATTTGCTACATTCTTGCTAGATTATGGGCTAAATGTATCAAGCTGAGAGTTTTCCGGCGGGTTTGAAAAGTAGAGAGGTTGCCTATAGCAACCAATCAGATTCTAGCCATTATTTTGTAAAATGTACTAAATTAATGATAGCTAGAATCTGATTGTTTTTTTCAAACCCACCAGAAAACTCTCAGCTTGATACATTTACCCCTATATCAGAGTTTTCAAGCAATGTTCCTTTAACATGTCATAAAACAGCAGAATAGGTTATATATTTCCATCTGAGAATACATTTTAAAATTAACCAAAATATGTTTCATTCATAAATATTGCACTACGAGAAAAAGTCAGAGACAAAACCTTCCATGGACTAATCAGGGCAACGAACAGCTATGAAATCACAAGTCACAAGATGATCATAGTAGTAGCAAGGGTGTGTTTATTGTGAATGCATCCTAGTTTTATTTAGTCATGCTTTCTTCACAACCCAACTAAAATATACTAAGAGGTAAAGGTAGCCTAAAACAAAAAAGCCGTTTAGTAACTCTTAGCTTGCATAATGTATTGTAAGTAGTCCATTGTGTGTGGCACAAATGATCAAGTAGGCAGTAATTTCTGTCATTGAGCAGAGTAATTCATTTTCTGATTAACCTCTGTAAATGGCGAATAATATATACAGCATTATTGTTGAGTGAGGGAATAGGCAAATATTTCACAACAAGATCTTTATCACGGTCAATTAACATTGTTTTTATGACTTGTAAATGATATTTTCAAATTATTTATGTTGCAAAAAGCCTATTATTATGTGATTCAAAGAAGTGATTTTCTTCAGCACGTTTTAATATTCTGACTCTAAGTCCAGGTGTTAACAGTCCCATTCTCTCTCTGTTGGTAACCAATAAAGTTACAGTTATCTGTTTATTACAAATTTTACTATATACAAATCTGATCTCGTCTTTGCACAAAATAGGGATTTTATCAAGTGGCTATCTATCAAAACTAACAAATATATTAACTTGTTAAAGCAAATCATCATTTTATGAGTTTTATAAATTTTGTTGATTGTGTGCATTATTAACATATAATCTAGTATATAACCATCAGCGAGTTTCTTAATTATAATTAAAGTAAAGGATATTTACATCCACAATAAAATGTAGTTTTGGGTAGAATATACAGCACAGTGGCCTAGTGGTTAGCCTCACAGCACTGGGGTCATGAGTTCAATTCCCGACCATGGCCTTATCTGTGAGGAGTTTGTATGTTCTCCCCGTGTTTGCGTGGGTTTCCTCCGGGTGCTCCGGTTACCTCCCACACTCCAAAAAACATACTGGTAGGTTAATTGGCTGCTAACGAATTGACCCTAGTCTGTGTGTGTGTGTGTGTGTGTGTTAGGGAAATTAGACTGTAAGCCCCAATGGGGCAGGGACTGATGTGAGTGAGTTCTCTGTACAGCTCTGCGGAATTAGTGGCGCTATATAAGTAAATAGTAGTAATAATAATAATAATACTAATAATTGAAAGTGACTTATTTATATTGGTTCCGGAGGTTATCTGGTTGGCCCTACGTTGTCGGGAGTGAGGTGAGTGAAGCAGACATCACTGGACTGTGCCGATTTTCAATCAGATGTTGTGATGTCCACAGACAACATGTAACCAGCGGGAGCATGACGGAGTAAGCAGATGAATGTCAGGCGCACAAAACATTAAAGAGCCCAAGTCCAGACCCTACTAAACTTACCTTACAACCCGATAAATGTGCCAAAACAAATGTTCCCTGCTGCATAATCCAAGACTAACCGATCTTACAATATTTTTTAAGTGTCACTATTTTCTTAATTTAAGTTAACAAACATGGGCAAATGGCGTGTATAACATTTAATTGGTGTCATTAGTAGCTCCTGTGATTTAGGAAGAAAAGCCTTTCATTTAGAGCTCAATGATGCAAGACTGCATAGGACTCATCAGATTAAAACATTAGCATTAATACAGCCAACTAAATTACTAATGATTATAAACTCTTTAAGACAGATAACCACTCAGCTGGATAGTGTTTATTTTATACCACATCAGTTTTGTTTCATACATCTTAAAATATTTAAAATATATCGGTTCAGCTTTAATAGTTGCTCAAGGGAAATTCTCATCAAGATACATTTTGTTCTGTCCGCTATTTAAAACTAAATGAAATTGAAAGTTTGCAGTTTATTTGTTTAGGTAAAACTAATAGAGGTTATTATTTTGCCGAGTTTTCAGTAGTAATGTGTTGTTTTCTATTACTATTGTCTATGTAGTAGTTTATTGTATAAATATACCTCTACACATACATACAGTAATATGGCAAACTCATAATATAGAATTCAAACTATATATTATTCTGCCGCAAACGTATTAATTGGCTTAAAAGGAAGTAATATTTAAGTTAAAAGAACAAAACAATAATTTAGCTAATGACTAGTCTTTGAAGTGGAATAGTCAAATATTTTATCACAACTAGTCATTCCGTTACTGATATAATATTGCTCAGCCTTAATTTTAGTTCAAAAGTTATTAAATAACTAATAAAGAACCAAAGTGAAATAAAACAGAGTATAAACAGTGGACAATCTGATTATAATGGAAAAAAGTGCATTTTATCATCATCATCATTTATTTATATAGCGCCACTAATTCCGCAGTGCTGTACAGAGAACTCACTCACATCAGTCCCTGCCCCATTGGAGCTTACAGTCTAAATTCCCTAATATAGACACACACACACACACAGACACAGACAGACAAAGAGGGAGACAAACATACAGAGAGGGAGACAAACAGACAAAGAGGGAGACAAACAGACAGAGAGGGATACAGACAGACAGAGAGGGAGACAGACAGACAGAGACTAGGGTCAATTTTGATAGCAGCCAATTAACCTACCAGTATGTTTTTGGAGTGTGGGAGGAAACTGGAGTACCCGGAGGAAACCCACGCAAACATGGGGAAAACATACAAACTCCACACAGATAAGGCCATGGTTGGGAATTGAACGCATGACCCCTGCGCTGTGAGGCAGAAGTGCTAACCACTAAGCCACCGTGAATTTTTTTTATGTATCTCTGGTCTGTTCAGACTGGATGGAATTCAGTCATGTAATTTGCATTTTTGAATTTGGTGGACTATTGACTATTTTTCAGTCTCAACAATTTGAAACATAGTAATAGGGATTATTGATCCATGTGCAGAAATCCATTGTGTCAGTTACCTATTTACATGCCTCAGAATCACTGCTCCCGCTTGTATGACTGCAGTGCGTCTCGAGACGATTGTACAGCACTTTGTGGGCGCTAAAAATGTGTCATGCTCTATCATTATAGCAGCTTGCAGGCTCGCACATTTTGGGGGGGCATGTCCAAAACTTTATAACTATTTAAATGTTTCCACCATTTTAACCAGTGCCTGAGTAACAGGATGTATAACTTAATTTTCGGAACTTCTCTACTAATCTACTGAATTATTATAAGCTGACTAGATTTGAGTAACTTGATTCATCCAATTCTGAAATTTGTCTGGATTCTAGCGATTCGAAATTTGCAAATTGATTTGTGAATCAATCATTATTCATCCAAAATTCATCACAACCCCTGGAGAATCAGGCTTATTAAATTGCATAGAACGTAAAACAGTCCCTCAACAAGGATCAACATATGTCACATGTCTATAGCATTCCCTCTGGAACTCTAGGAAAAAACATCTGTGGATGCTGCTATTTGTGAATGTGATTGTGATTTGTGAATGTGACTAGTGACATGAGCTCTGACTTATCAATGAGCTAACCTTTGACTACTCTACTCTTCATCTTCACCTATTTTTATATCCTAAATAGTTTGCCCTATAGTGACTCACAATCTATTGGAATCTAAGAGTTTTCTGTACTTTTTTTCCATTGTAGAAAATAATGACTGGTATAAAAAGCCCTATTATTATTTTTATTTTTCATTAGTGTAATTTGCTATTTAAGCAACTTGTAGACTAGTTGGTATTTCAGATGAGGGTGAACCTTGTGAATATCATCCTTTTTATTAAATCGTGACACATAGCTTTCTTTATTAAGTCACAACTCAGCAGACTTTGAGGATAATGTACTGTATCAGGTACTTCCAGTGATGAAAACACAGTTCATTTAAAACTCAAAAGTGTTATGGGCTTTTGAAGCAATTTGATGACAGACATGAAGAGACAATAGCAGAGGTGAAACGGTGCACCTCAGTCCCTATAGAAAAATGTGGGTAGGGGCTCGTCAATGCCGTTCTCACCTCCTGCTCAGTAGAGCCGAGTATGGGCCTATTCTGAGTATGCGGATGCATCACACAAAAGATGCCTCCACTCTGCTCTTTTGAAAGCATTGCTCCTTGGAGTGGATAGGGGATCAGGGAGGGGGAGGCATTGCCAGACACCCTCACATCAGAGCTCCGTAGTCACTACACCCCCTGAACCACTATTGTTATATCTCTGGACAGTAGTAATGTAATGTGATAGCCATCCTCAGAGGGGTGATAAGGATGAACATCTACTATTGTCCCATTCTCAAAGATGGTCAGATGAGGATGGAAATTTACCAACGAACGTTAAGACTACATATGAAATAGGCAAAAAAAAGGGCAAAATGTTTACAGACACATAGCTATGCACATTGTACAAGTAAAGAAGCAATGCTATTGCCAGAGGAAATGATGTACAGGACAGTAGTGCTAATGCATCCTCATCTACATCCAACGTATCCAGAATGGAAAAAAGTAATAAATGGCAAAGATTTTTCACTTGTGCCCAATCTGTTGTTGCAGATTCTGGTGATTTAGCCTCACAAAATGAAAATGACATAACAATGATGATAAAGAGGAAAGATTCCAATGGATGCAACTGCCAATAGTATGCACATAAGTGTGAAAACAATTTTCTGCAACAACAACTGTATTTGAGAAGCACAACTAACCCCATCTTGCCACCTTATAAAAATTATACTGTGAAGGAAAGTGTAATTTGTCATTGGCTAAGTGAAATTGACATTGCAATACTAGACAGTGTCATAGTTCTCCATCATCTACAACCTCACAAACAAGGGAATGAAAAGTTTCCAACTCGGGAAATAAAAGCCATGCCTTATCTAAAAGACCTTTCATCACTGGAGCTGCAAATCATCAATTTAGAAATATTTTCACGGATAACATTGCTATGGGCAAGTATGTAGTATGTGCACAACATGTCAGGGTTGTCAGGGAACAAGACATGGAATATTGTCCCTAATGAAAATTGTGAGGTGCAAACAGTACATTCTAAGTCATCATTAATAAATGTTTGTAAAAATTTTCCAGGAAATTTCCAAACCTGTCAAGGTTAATTATAGAGAGTATTTGTAAGTAGAATCTTCTTGCCACTATTCATGATTTTTTTTAAGCTGAAATGTTTCTAAATTACAGCAAACGTAATTTCAGGGGCTTCATACAACTCAATTTAGAACACTACAATACTTAGGGCAGCAGAACATATTGTAGAAGGTGAGTGACAGGACACTTTTTGTATAATGATACTCTCACTGCTACGTCTGACATTAAAGCATTTACACCATTTGACCAGAGCTAACCAATGAGCTGAAAACATATTTGAAAGTGTAAATGTCAGCAATATTGTAAGCAAGAATACAATTCAATTTTCTCAACCACTCCATACTCCCCTATGGAACATACAGCTTTTTATTCTGGGCATGGATCCCTCAGATTTATACTTATGGTCTAGTAGAAATATTAGATTCCTCTATATCTTAGCTCTCTTAGGCACAGTCTCCATTTTCTTTGAACTAAAGGAATGCCTTTGCAGTTGCCAGTTAACAAAATCTTAAATCCATCTCTTCATCTAGTCTTATCTGATGACCCCTCTCTTCTGCTCAAGGACATTATTGAAATCCCTTCGCCTATTTCATCACTCCTCTGAGAAGCTCAACTTTGTTATATACATAGACATGATATCATTCCATGTACAAGAACAGCAGGAAATGAAATGGGAAAAGGAAATGCGGATACAACTTGACCAAGATAATTGGACTAAAATTAGGCTTAACCTCTCCAGGAGCTCCAACTGTTTTCATATTATGTAAAATGGCTATACCCCTTCAGTGTACAGTCCTTCTCCTCTCTTCCTCCAACTGATGTTAGGAGCTTAATCTTCACTCACAAATCTGTGGATCCATGGCTCTCTATATCTTACCCTTCTCTGTGGTGCTGCTTGGACCACTTAAAAAACCACTAAACTACCCAGTTGTTGGGTAGTTTAAACCACTTACTGTTTATATATACAGTGTAACAACATATTAATGTACAATGCTTTTGGCAAGCTGTTGGCATAAGGCAAAAATCAAAACCTTGGGCCTTTAAGTAAGCCAAATTTAATATAGTTTGCAGGGTGGATGTAGGTTGTGTTTGTGTGTGTGTGTGGGGGGGGTGTCCTAAGTAAATGCAAGAAACAGATAAATTAATTTAGTCAAATGTGTGTGAGAATAGTCATACAATTAATGAAATAGGCACTTTACTTTTACTTTTACTAAGTTTGCTGCTGACATTAAATCAAGTTACTATGTGAGTAAAGTATGATTTATTTATTATCACTATAATTTGGAGTGAATTATTTGAAGAATATTGGTAGATGCATACGTATTCTGTGCTGTACAGTATACTCAATAAAGCCAGGAGAATAAAGGAAGTTCAGGAAATTCTCCATCTTTTTCTTCTTATTATAATTAAAATTATGAGGAAAGAGCTCAGCCTGCCTCCATTTCCGTAATTAGCTTTTTACTCACAGCCTGTAGCTTAAGTCTATTGTGCCACTGGTTTTGCCCTTCAGCTGACACTTTATAAAGGCCAATGTCAAGTCCAATCCACTACCTATTCTAGCACAGAAGTGATCACAACTCATTTCACAATTTAACTAATATTTTTTAACTTTTTAGCCCTTCCCATCTTGAACTTTTAAAACATAATGCTGAACATTAGTGTAAATCAAACAAGCCTAGCCATGGTGGTTATTTTACTAGTTGTCTTTACTAGGATGTTTCATATTTCTTTCTTTTTAAGAATATATACCATTTAACTTGTTGGTAACATTTTGCATATAAGAATTTGTTTTGGGCCACTCATTAAATTTACCCCCTCATCTGCCTACCAAGATAATGCTAAGGACGTTGTACATTAAAAATATTTTAATTGCACTAGTACTGGAAGGTATATTAAGGGATAGTATTAAGGATTACTTGGTGCTCATTAAGATTATTTGTGGGAATCAGCATGGATTTATGAGGAATAGGTAATTTTAAACTAATCTAATAAGTTTCTACAAGGATATTAGGACTTAGACCCTTGTAGTAGAATGGAGGTGGTCTACTTAGATTTTGCAAAGTCCTTTGATACAGTGCCACACACGAGATTGGTTTACAAAATAAGGAAACTGGGGTTAGCAATTAACATTTGTATTTGGGTCGAAAACTGGTTGGAGAATAGGGAACAGAGAGATGTAATAAATGGAACATTTTATAATTGGTCAAAAGTTTTAAGTGGTAACCTCAAGGTTCTGTGCTGGGGCCACTCCTTTTGATACATATATATTTTATCTGCTTGTAACAAACTTGCATTCGTTCATGATCTATACATCTCTAAATCTCTCAGCCGCCTTGCCAGTACTAAACCTTGGCTCACTCTCTTACACTACATCCCCTGCAGCGCTCTCCTACGGGGGACTCTCCCTCAGCCATACCCCAGACATGGAGACAGAGAAGGTGGTGAAGTAGGCATCCTACATCCTCTAAGTTGCACCTTCCAAGTCATACCCTCAGAACCTTCACTCTCATTCTCTTACTTTCAAGTCCACATTTTTTGTTTATATTTTAACCTCCCCACCTTCGTGTTGCTGTCATTTATTGCCCTGCAGTTTCCCAATTTATTGAGAACTTTATGGCCTGGCTCACTTATTTCCTATCATTTAACCTGCCTACTATTATTATAGGCAATTTCAACATTCCCATTAATAATCCCTCTTCTACCACTAAATTACTTTCATTTACTTCCTCCTTTGGTCTCACCCAATGGACCTCATCTCCCACCAACTGTGATGGACACTCCCTTGACCTTGTCTTCTCCCGTTACTGTTCCATCTCTAGTTTCACCAACTTAACATTTCCACGTTGCGACCACAACCTCCTTTCCTTCAGAGTCACCTTACCTCATTCCCTCCCCCTGCACCCAAATCCACATGTACAGAACGACGCCTAAGTAGCCTTAACAAAATCCACTTCTCATCTTCACTAAAACAACTATTTTCTGTGATGTCTGCATTATCCTGCCCTATTCAGGCCGCCTCTTTCTACAACAAAAAACTCACTTCAGCCCTAGACAATGCAGCTCCAGCTACAACATAAAGTCTCCAACAATCCAAACCCCAACCATAGCACACCACCCGCTAGCTGCAAAAGTGCTCCCGCACTGCAGAGCGCCACTGGAGGAAATCTGGTTCCTATCCCGATTTCCTCCAATATAAATTCATCCTTCAATATTACAGCGCTGCCCTTTCAATTTTCAAACATTCATCAAATATCTAATATCAACCCAGTCTTCTAACCCACATTGCCTCTTTGCGATCTTCAACTTCTCAGCCCACCTGCACCTCCTCTCCCATACTCCACAGCCCATAAGTTTGCTACCTATTTCAAAGTCAAAATCGACACCATTCGACAAGATATTTCCTCATGCCAAATTCTACACACGTCAGCCACTCTACGCACCTTCACCTACACTACACTATCCACCCTTAATTTATTCTCTCCAGTAACTGAATACAAAGTCTCTAAACTCATCTTACTCTACAAGCTGTCCTCTCGACCCTATTTGCTCCCAAATTCTCTGCTCTTATCCTCCAATGCATGCCAACCTCTAGCTCACCTCTTCAAACTGTCTCTTTCTACTGGCACATTTCCATTCTTCTTCAAACATGCGCTCATCTCACCAATTCTAAAGAAACAATCTCTTGAATAAAGCATCTCTTTCCAATTACCACCCTATTTCTCTCCTCCCCTTTGCCTCCAAACTACTTGAGCAATTAGTGAACAAATGCCTGATTCACTTTCCCTACTCTCATTCCATTCTTGACTCTGCAATCAGGCTTCCATCCCCAACATTCCATTGAAATTGCTCTCACAAAGTGATCAATTATCTACTTAATGCAAAGCTTAAGAGTCATTTCTCCATACTTGTTGTCCTGGACCTTTCTGCTCCTTTTGACACTGTTGATCACCCTCTTCTCCTACACACCCCTCACTTCATTGGCCTTCCTAACACATTTATTTCCTGGTCCACTTCCTACCTATGGAACTGCTCATTTAATGTTTCTACCTCTGACACATTGTCAACTTCAATCCCACTATCTGTTGGGGTCCCACAAGGATCTGTTCTTGGCTCTTTACATTTTTCATTGTACATCTCTTCTCTTGGGGCACTAATTCATTCATTCAGCCTCCAGTCCCACCTCTACGCTGATGACATCCAAATCTATATCTCTTCCTTTGACCTCTCCCCTTCTGTACTATCTTGTTTAACCAACTGTCTTTCAGCTATCTCCACATGGAAGTCCCAACACTATCTAAACTTCAATATATCCAAAAAAGAGCTATTTTCTTCCATCCTGCCAGAATTACCACCTCCCTTCAAATCTCCCCCACTGTCAATAACACCACATTGTCCTTGTCTCCCAAGCCCGCTGCCTTGGTGTCACACTTGACTCCACCCTTTGCTTTATTCCTCACATCCAGACTCTCTCCCAGTCCCATCGATTCCATTTTAAAAACATTGCCAGGGCACGCACGTTTCTTACTCAACATGCTACCAAAACTCTTATTCATTCTCTCATCATCTCAGGTCTTGACTACTGCAACCTCCTGCTATCTGGCATTCCCAACACCCATATATCCACACTTCAAACCACCCTTACCTACAAAGCCCTCAACAACTTACCTTATCCCTGATGGTATTATTCACACTAATACACCCTCACAGCTGTACCAATCTCCACTCTAAGCCTCACTTGCTCCTCTTGTTTCAGCTGTGCCCTCTTCCTCTTAGAATGTAAGCTCTCTAATGATCAGGGCCCTTCATAACCATTGTTTTCATGTCTGCATTTTTTTTTGTCTGCCTTGTATGTCCATGATTTTTGTTGTCCTGTTTTCCCTAATGTACGGCACTGTGGAACACAGTGGCGCCTTACAAATCTATGATAATAATATGAATAATAATATTAATAAAAATATTATTAATGACCTTGGTGACGGTTTAGGGAGCAAAGTTTCCATTTTTTCAGATGATACTAAACTTTGCATGTAATAAAATCAGAGCAAGATATAGTTTCTCTACAGAAGGAATTTACAACTGGAGAATTTGACGGCCAAATGGAAGATGAGGTTTGACATAGATATATGCAAGGTTATGAAATTTGGGAACAAAAACAAGCACGCAATCTATAAACTAAATGGGATAAATTTAGGGAAATCTATAATGGAAAAGGTTGTGGGAGTGCTCGTAGACAGTAGGCTTAGCAATAGTGCTCAATGTCAAGCAGCAGCCTAAAGGGCCAATAAAGTATTGGCATGTATAAAAAGGGGCATAGATGCAAGGGAAGACAGTGTAATTTTTCCTCTATATAACTCTCTGATCCAACCTCATCTTGAATATTGAGTACAGTTTTAGGCACCACTCTATATAAAAGTCATTTTGGAATTAGAAAAGGTTCAGAGAAGGGTAACAAAATTAATAAAGGCTATGGGGTCATTAAGTTAACCAGTTTATGCATGTTTTCCTTAGAAAAGAGGCATCTAAGAGGGGATATGATTACTATGTACAAATACATTAAGGGTCAGTATAGAGAACTTCCATGGGAACTTTTTACCCCAAGGACCATGCATAGGGCATGCGTCCGTCCTCTAAGTTTAGAGGAGAGGATGTTTCACTACCAGCAAATGAAGGGGTTCTTTAAGTAAGGGCAGTCAAGATATGGCTTTCACTACCAGGGAAGGTTGTGATGGCAGATTCAAATCATAAGTTCAAGAAAGGTTTAGACATTTTTTTAATGGAAAAAGGTATCCAGGGTAACCACTGTTAAATAAATTGAAGAAGAGAAGTGGATCCAGGGAGAAATAGGACTGCAATATTGGGTCAGAATGGATTTTTCCTTATTGAAACAGATTGGCAGTTGCTTTATTTGGATCAATTTCAAATATAAGAGAGGGATCGCAGGAGATCCAAAATAACTTGAACTTGATGGACTGGTATCTTTTTTCTAAGTAATCAACTATGTTGCTATGTTACTCTAGCAATTTATGTATTGGCAATATTAATTGGTAATTATTGCTGCTCTTTAGTATGTAAGTTGAAAATCATTGAAGATAAGTTGAAGATTTCTGATGAAAGTGTGTACCATACTGAAACGCGTCAAGGCTTTGAAGTTCTCTTTAAAAAAAGACTGCTAAAACAGGAATCTATTCTTAACTGGAAGAATCTATAAATGAAACTGTTTGTCTGAAAATCTGAAACTAAAACCGGTAAATGTGTTGTGCATTATTACTACCGAATTGCACCTTGTCATTTGATGTGCATTCCGGAGAACACTGACTTTTGAATAGGAGATTTAGAACTCCATCAGTGCTCTGATTAGAGCTGACATACACACACCTAATTGAGATTGCTCCTGTGTTACTAGCCGCTGCTCTAAGGATAAGCTAATTAACTTTTAAACACCAAAGGAATGGAGCCTATGTGCGATCTTCAAATTATATACTAAAGCACTGATCTGCAGCCATCCTGCTTGTTAATAAGTCTCTCAGTGCTGGAATTAATCAGTGATCTAACATAGGTCTGCCGCTCAAGAGAGTTACAATACATGGTAAAATTGGGACTTTTGGAACCATAAATATAATAAGGAGGCTGAATTTGCTTTTACATATTGTCTCCACACATAATTGGGGCCACATATGCGGTAATTCGGAGACTTCAGTTTTCATTTACATTGCAGGTTTTTGTTGATGTTCCTCCACAAAAAACTTTGAAGAAAATCTCATTGTATGAATATTTACTTATCCTCTAGATAGAGAACACAGTTTATACAGTGTTTGTTCTTAATGTAATGCTTATTATTTATTAGTATAATTGTTACATTGTTTATACATTGTATATTAATAAATGCATAACTCTTTTTAAAGGAAAAGGTAATACCATATCGTCTTATTTTATGAATATTGAGTCTATCTTTAGGTCTCTAGCGCAGTCCTCCTTTGTCATGTTTTGATATTACAAATTATGTTTTTTAAATTGCTGTTGCCAGTACTTAAATTAGTGCTTTACTATTTTGTCATTTTTGTTTTTACATTTTTATGTGAGGTTTGCCCATACCTCTGAAGACAGCAGCTGATTACCCAATAGTCTCAATATTATATGTTATACTGTTAGCACCTAGGATAATTATTATTACACCTGCATATCTCCTGAGGTGGTTTAATAGCGCTCCAATATTTCTACAGGTGTATAATTATAAATTATATATTCCTTATAAATTGTAATATGTGCAACTATGCAGTGAATTCTAGTACTTATTGCTACTGACTTTCTAAGAGGTACCAGTTACTTGACTTGTCTATTGGAGAAAAACAAATAATAAAAATAGGATAACATGATATTGGCCACAAAATAATATTGCAACTGAGGAAGTTTTTATTGTAACATTTAGCTTATTTGGTCCACCAATTACATATACTGCTATTACAATCATTCAATTGAAGTGAATGGGAAGAGGAATGACATCTGTGATGTGTTCCTTTGAAGAAAGTGCAATAACCTCCACATTTCATTGAACTGAATTGAATTGAATTGCACATTCTTGGTATGTCTATACTAGTATTATTTATACTGTGAGAGTGTATTTTACATTCGTATAAGGTAGCAGAACTAAAGATGAGCTTAACAACTCGTTATATTGGCCTCTCAAACGTCAACCAGACTCCAATGTGGCCATATACCACGTGCATATGACTAACCTGCCCACTGGACACTTTGGCCAAGTGGTTAGATCACATAGGATCTGGTTATTGTGTGAGTGTGGCCATCTTTACTCTTCAGAATTCAACACATTTTGCTTTAGTTTATATTTTTGTTTTCACTGGTCCCCAGATAAACGTGTTCATTATGCAGATGTGTTAACATTTTTAATTCAAAATTAAGTTCTTAACTGACAACTATTGTTAAAAATGCAAACATGAATGCATTGAATAAATACACATATTAAATGTTTATTTAATGGGCAGCGAGCAGGGAGAGGAAGGTTTGAAAACAAATCCAGGATAGAGGTAACAGACAGACAATGAATATCCAGGAACAAGAGGGTTCAGGCTACAGGGAATGCAACAGATTATGTAACATCAGCAACACAGAAGGCTTCACATAATGCAGGGCAAAACACGCTATAATTGGCAGGAAGTCTAAGCCCTCCCTGCCATTTTATCTATTATGGGCCAATCTGAAACCTCATTGGGAGCAAGCCCTCCTCACAGTAAAAGGTTATTGCAGTCACATGGCTGCAATCCCTTAATAGAGTGTTGGGGCTGCTTAGTAACACCCAGGATGAAGAATCAGTGTGAGCCATCATGGGTACTGTGCCAGCTCATAACCAGAAGCAACTGTGCTTATATTATAGGGTTTGTTATTTGTTTTTCCTCTTGACTACATCAATGACGATGGTTCATTTTAAATTAATTTAGGAAAGAAGATGTAGGAATTATTTAAAAAAGCGGAAGGAAATTTAGCATGGGGCTGGTTGGCTCTAGTAGAGGGGGGGCCTGGTTTCTCATTTTTTGTAGCTCCAGCCTCACGCTGAAGGGGGTTGGGTTGGGTTCTCAGTATTACAGGGGACCCCATGCTGCTGTCTCTTGGTTATAGTGCTCATTACCTTTACACTGGTTGTGCCCTTGCTTAAGTGGTATCCAGCTCCAGTCTATTGTGCTGGAGCTGTTTATTTTTTTTGGGGGGTTATCCTTTTATTTAACAGTGTAGAAATACGCTGTTCATCATGACCAAGATTACCCTCCAACTGCATATATATTTATATGCTTAATGTAATGCACTCTTTCACAAAGTGGTGGATTCTTATCCTGAACCAAGATTATTGCTGGCAATAAAGAGTCTCATAGTCTAATGCACTCATGGTAGTCACCAGGGATCCCAGCAAGGAAGTGTGGCTTTAGCTGCAGGAATTTTGCCGGCTGTAGCCCGCAGATCTGCCTCTTGGTGTAACAGGCTGGTGCTAGCAGTCTGGATGGTAAAGGGATCAATCAGATATCAGATGAGTGGTAACACAGGAGAGCACAAGAAAATATAAGAGTATTGAAGTTACCTGACTGCAAATTCAGGAAGAGAAAAAAGAGCGAGTGAGTGAGACTTGCGCCTATACCTTTATATCAAATCAGGAGAGCAATATGGTGGTAATGGTAAAAGATCCAGAAGTAACACTTTAGATATGTGCAGTTCAAAATACACATGGGGTCTTTTTGTGTTTATGTTCACCACTCACTTTAATTTGTGTGGTATAAATGAGGCCATTTATACACATATAGACAGTATTATAACACAATGGTTAAGCCGCTACTGAAAAGATGAAAACTTCTATAAATGCTGACATTGTTTTAATACCCTAATTGTCATACAGACTAATTTACTGACATGGTGATTTCTCTAACTGGCGGGTCTCTTTCAAGCTATGTATTTGCGTTGTAAAGAAAACATTTCGGTAAACCTGATGAGTTGTCAATCCTGAAAGTGCTGGAAGTGGTGACTTTAATTTATACTGGCAAAATAAAACAGCATAGGAAAAAAGTATTTGGCAGTGTAGTAAATCTTCCAAGTTAACTGGGGCAAAGAGCCATAGAGAATGCAATATTATCTCAATATAACTTCTGGTACAACTCAGGGGCATGAAATCATTGATGTATATATGTATATATGTTTATTATGTCAACATAACATTTATTAATACATTTAGTCATAAATTACTGTAAGATTATGTAAAATGCACCAGGAATCATAATGCTGTTTTTTAATATGAGAAATAAAAAATAAATACAATTAGCGATTGAAGAATTTGCACAAGACAATGTAAAAGAAAGTTAAAAATGTATATATATATATATATATATATATATATATATATATATATATATACATATATATATATATATATATATATATATATATATATATATATATATATGTATATATATATATGTATATATATATATATATATATATATATATATATATGTGTATAAACATTTTTGGCTAAACATCTCTCATTAAGGATAAGAAATTAGGTGATACCTCATACTGGGACATGTTTACCATATAAAGATAGTGAGCCCAAAAATGAAAACACCAATATAAAGTAATTTAACAGGTTGTTGGGTCACCACATGCAACCAGAACAAATTGTGTGCTCTGTATGATTGAGTCTAAAATGAGATTTAGGTTGTTTGTTATTTACTATTGATTGCTACCTTATTATTTTTCCCAATATCCTTATTGTAACCCATGTAGGACAAAAGGTGCTTAAGTCTGCATAATTTTCACATTTTATAGACAATTTTTGACCTATTTTCACCTGGATTAATTTTTCACCTGGATTAACTTTCTTATTTTGTAGTCTACCCAAGTAAATTCCATATATTTGTCAAGACAAATTTTACTTCATGTTGGTAGCATATTGGCAAAATAAAAAAATAAAAAAATGATATTATAGGAAGCACTAAGGAAAAACAGGGAAAAATAGAACTTATGTTTTTTTCCTTTTTAGTTTTATATTTGGTGTACCCCACAAGTGACTAATAAAGGGAATAATAAATAAAATATACCCTCTTACTCTTTAGGCAAAAAATTAAAAAGTTCAAATAAATGAAGTGGTCGGTCCAAAGTTTTTCATAGGAAAGATTTTAAATTGACATTTTGATTTTTTGGCATTGGACATTAATCTGGGTACTCACAATCCTGCAGAGAACTTGTTACGTGAAACTGCCTAAACCAGAAAGCTGATGTGCACTTTCAGCAAATATTACATGCACATTTGTATGAATCTTTAATGTTCTCCATGTGCACATATTTTGTAATTAATAAATGACATTTTAAGGCTGCTATTTTAAAGGTTTACTAGAAAAAACAATTAAAGGTTTCAAATATAATGAAAATGCTGGAACCAAATTGTTTTGTGAAAAATATATATTTTTTGCATTAGGAACTCCAATATATTTTATCACAAAAATAATGTATTTGCTTAAGTAGCAAGTAAGTCAATTAGAGATACAATAAAATAACTCAATAATTTACTGTTGGAGTCCAGAGGTTTATGCATAGTTCAAATGTCATTTATTGCTTCTGCATTTAAAAATATAATGATAATAAATAGTAGTAATACTATAATTGACCTTGCCAAGCAAATTATTATGTCAGCTTTTTATCTTGTTAATAAAGGCATAAATACAGATGACTGAGGTTATGCTTGTATGGTGATTAATATAATTATTTCACTGAAAATATTGCAAGAAAATCACAAAAATAGTCCATTTCTCCCTAAGCATTTGCTCTCTTTATGTTTATTTACATCTAATTTTAGCATGTTTACTGCATAGGTAATTAAAACCATTAATAAATTATTATGAAGTCACTGTTGGGTAACATAATTTAATATTTAAAAAAATAAACATGGGAGTGAGAAAGATGGAAATAATGTAAAACATTAATTATGTTGGGACTTTTTTTACACTTTCAAATACTGCAGTTTTCTTTTGCATATTAACTGTCAACACTATCATCGTTTGTCTAGGCTATGCACATTCATTAATTGATACCATATATTTCCTTGTACCAATTATCTTCAATTAATTTTTCTCATGGAAAATAACGATCTGTTTGCAAGATAAACTCTTAGATCACAATCTATGTGCAATTATCTTTGCTATGTGTTTATGTTTCTCTTTGTTGCCATTAATTAATACTGTTTTGTATTTGGTTGTTGGTTATCATTATCTATTACATCAATACAACATGAGCCTATATGTTTAGTAAATTTAACAAAAGGAGTATTGTAAAAACACCATCCATGTATGACAATTTTTTTCCTATCTAACTTAATAAAATGCTTGACAGATGTATTTGCAATTTGGTTGCAGATGTGCTGATATTCTACAAAGTAAATAGCTACAACTTTCAACCTAACCACCCCTCCATCGCAGTTTTCTGTGGGAATCTATTTATTCTGTGTTAGCACTAACAGTGGTGTCTGCTTGCTGAAAAAACCCAAATAATTAATTGATACTACAATTTTAAAATATTGTAGCAGTTAGTGACATATTTGAGTTTGCTTATGATTGGACTTTGACTTAGTCATTTCAAATGTAATTTTTTTTTGTTGTTCAAACATTCTGATCAAAATTTCTTTGTGTGTTACATGATCCAGCTTTACTTCAAGTTCAGTTAAAGGACAGATGACCAGGGATTCTTCAGTAATATTCTCTGAACAGAGAAAATTTATGGATCCTTTATTTCTGAATTATCAATACCACGCCTGACTGCTAATTTGAGGTTCTTACTGATAAATGTTGTGTTAGTTTTTATTGAAGTTTTTCTTGAAGCATAACAGCACCAATGGGAGCAAAGGCTAATTTTTGACTCTTCTGTGGATAAAAAAATGTGTTCTAGAGCATTGAGGATCATCCAGGTGTATAGTGGAAAACTTAAGATGAGCATTTATAACCTTATCAGTCAGCAATGGTTTTCACCTTGCTATCGTCCATAGATGTCTAATTTGAACAGTGTCTTTCTAAAGGTGAAATCCTGAACACTGCAATTGGCCAAAAAGACAAGCACCTAAAAAAACCTAAATGTTGTATAAGTCATCTATCTATCTACATGGACATGGTCTTGGGAAAATTTTGGCAGAATAGTCACTCATGATAAGACTAACTGTTATCACAAAAACGTTGACACTCTTGACAATAAGATTCTGCCTATACTTTACTATAGATCCAGAGCTTTTTCAAACAATAGACTTGTTTTCTGAGTATTTGGGATTTTTAGGTCATGGAATGATGTGCTTCTAGTTGCTATAAAAATGAACAAAAGTAGTCAGATTTTTATGGCAATTTGCTTGTTTAGATCCGGCCTGAATGATAACAAAGTATTCAAACATCTGACAGTAATTCTTGCTTTAATTTGGTTGACTCCACTAGGGGGACAATAGCAAATATACTTATACATTTAAACATTCAGAGTATAACAGAACCCTTCAATCAGAAAGTGAAGTTGTGCACGCAGAGATGCTATGGATTCATGTATTGAATTTTTCAAGTGTGTTTTGAAAAAGTCAAAAAGCACTTATTGCATTCACCTAATTTGTTTGTTCAAATATACTCAACATGCAGACCACATCCAAATTTAGAAATACATCACTCAGAACTATCCAACATTTAAAGAGTCTCCTGGACATTCATAGAAGGAAATTGCACCCAATTTATGTAGGTGATCCTAGATTCCTGCCAAAAATCTTCGGTTTTTAGAGCAACATGAGGGTATTGCTGAATAGTAGAAGTTGCACTAGCCGATACAAGTTGGGATACGTGAGACGTTTCACCTGAGACATTTACACTTTTTCACAGTGCTCTTCTGCAAACTAGAAGTCTCCTGAAAGCTTAGAATAGGCATGCAACCTGAAATGCACTGAATGAATCATCTTGGTGCACAGGGCCGGACTGGGACTAAGAATCAGCCCTGGCATTTAAATTACACAGGCCCACCTGAGGCCCAGTAGGAAAGAAATTGTGTGCCGCCGCACAGCGGCGGCGCCGAAAAGGGCGTGGCCACATTGTGGTGTGGGTGTGGCCAACATGGGGCATTGATACATACATTATAATAAAACATTACATTTATCACACCCTCCCATCCACATCACGCCATCTCCCCAGACACATTATGACACCCCCAGCCCACTGTACTTATCTATGCTTCTGGTGCTGCTGACATCCATCAGCATAGAGTGAGCAGGGAAGCTCTTAGTCTCACGAGATTACCACATCTTGTGAGACTTAGAGCTCCTCGGCTTGCTCTGCAGGCTGTGTCCTGTCCAGGGACTGGGAGCAGCTATCTGCTCATTCCTCCTAACCAGAGCTGGATTAACGCTCGGTGGGCACGGGGTATTTAAGACAGGGGGTCCCTATTATGTAACATGGTTATCATATTAGACAAAATGTTAGACAAATACACAGGCAATACTGTGTGCAATACTGTTAGTTGCACGCAGCTTTGCCTTCACAAGCAGTACAGTGTGAAGTGGGACTTACCTCCCAACTGTCCTTGTAGTCGGACCAAATCTCACTAAACGAGACAGTCACCAAAATTTGGGAATTCCCCACCAGTGTTCTTGTCACTTTCACCACCTGTGGCTGCTGGTGTCTTTAGTAGCTGCTTGTCTGGATCCTCGAATGCTGGAGGCCCTATTTTGAAAAAAAAAATGGGTACATGTAATTTAGAAACCTCCAACCAGCCCTGGGGGTAAATGTATCATACCCCGGTTTTCTCAACTCGCGGGAGATCGTAGTCTTCGCAGCTTAAATTTAAAGCGGCGCTGCCTTGTAAAGGGAGGTTTCCCTTTACAAGGCAGCGCCGCTTTAAATTTAAGCTGCGAAGATGCCGATCTCCCGCGAGTTGAGAAAACCGGGGTATGACACATTTACCCCCCCGGTGTTTAATCAATGCAACCCATGTTTTATAATTAGGCCTCCCTCCAGACTAAACATTAAAATACTAGCATTCACGTTTAATAAACCTATATACCTCCCTCCAAACAACCCCAACAATAAATTAAATCGCATTTACGTTTAAGAAATATACCTATTTCCCACAACCATCACTGTCATTAAATAATTCCTATTCACATTTAAAAATAGACGTTATTTTTTTCCCAAACAGCCCCACTTTCAATTAATAGCCCCCAAAACATATTATGCCACAATAGTGCCCCAGTTCGTACAATAGTACGCCCAAATGATATTTGTCTCTTATTTCCCCCCCAGTGGCATACTGTTTCTTATTATTCCCCCCTTCCCCGAGTGGCATACTGTCATGTCTCTTATCCCCCCCCCAGTGGCATACTGTCATGTCTCTTATTCCCCCCCCCAGTGGCATACTGTTTCTTATTATCCCCCCCCAAGTGGCATACTGTCTTGTGTCTCATTCCCCCCCCCCAGTGACATACTGTTTCTTATTATCCCCCCCCCCCCAGTGGCATACTGTCTTGTCTCTTATTTCCCCCACCGTGGCATCCTTTCACTTCTCCCCATTTTCTATGTACAATCCTCCTCCCCCCCTTTATTGTACTCACCTGCATGTCTCTACTCGTTTCCGCTGTCGTCTGCCTTTTTCTGCTGTCCGCTCCTCTGACAGCTGCAGGACCCGGCCAGGACATGTAGCGCTGCGCGCGACACATTTCCTCTGGTGGCTGGTTCCTGGGGAGGAGCCAGCCACCAGGAAGCCTCAGTGACAGGCTGTACGACTCTGACTGCCCTGGACGCGATCATGTGAGTATACAAATGCTCACATGATCGCTGCGCAGGGGAACGGACCGGCCCAACTGACCATCGGCCCTTCTGGCAAATGCCAGAAGTGCCAGATGGCCAGTCCGCCCCTGTTGGTGCATTAGTGCCCAAGGCATTGCTGTGTACACCCAGTGTGCATGTGAACAATTGTATTCCACTTCACAGTGATATAGCTTCAGAGGTACATAAATGTGTGCTACATCAATATTGCTGTCCTGGAGCTATTTTTACTGTAATAATCATCTTGCAAAAGGTAAAAAGGGTTGAAAATAACAATTATCCTGATTGATCCAAATGAGTGCATTTTTAAACAGTTTCTAGCCCAGAGTAGCAAAACAGCTTGGTTATAATGTAGAGAACAATAGGCAAAGTCATTTAGAGTACACCATAATGTGTAGTGCAGTTCATTTATATAGATGATCTGTTTTCAGGGGCACAAGTAACATTATTAAGTATCTTAATAACAGTAACTGGTTTACAGGAATTATATTTAGTAATTTGACAGTTTACAGAAAATGTGTTTACATTCACTATTTAGTTTACATCAGTGTATAACACGGTCTTAGCTTATTTTCCAGATTTTGGACACAGGAGAAGGACAGAACCTGTCAATCTGCTAGTTTGAGCAATGGAATGATTTAATTCGCTTGAGGGAATAAAAACTAGATTTGTACCATGTTCTATTCATGCCCTGATGATGGTGTGGGCTTTTACAATGAGACTTCAACAAAAAAATTACATTGAAAATGATTGCAGTACTACTTTGCTTATATTGTCCTTAGTGATACCTCTCACACTGTATTTGGCGGAAATTATACTCTGTTGATTGGCCAATTACAGTCCTATGTTACTGACAGCAGCCATACAAAAAATGGACAGCAGAGGCATTTTACTGAAAAACTACTGTTGGCATATTACTGGGCATTCCTACTTCTTGCATCTTATTGGAATTTTACTGCTGACATAATAATGGACATTACTACTTCTGGCATCTTACGGGAATGCTACGGCTGGCATATTAATGGCCACTACTACTGCTGGTATCTTAATTCAAAATTTAATACTGACATATTACTGGCCATTACTGCTGGCATAATACTCACATTTAATTAGCACTGCTGGCTACTGCAGGAAATTACTCCTACTGCTGGAATATTTTTAAGTGGGTAATGCTAGATAGGAGTTGTTGGAGTGGCACAATTTCACACTTTAACTCAAGTAACAGAAAGATTAGAGTCTCCCCTCCCTTGATCAATTACCCCCAAGAAAGGCGTCCCATGTAATTTTAAATTCTATCAGTTCATTTGCCATTGTCACCTCATCTAATAATGAATGCCACTACTTAACCATCCTTACAGGACCCCTTCATATGCTGATGGTAAAATGTTCTTTCATTACAATTCATGACCCGTGTCCCCTGTATTGTCCTTGGTACAAATAGCTAGATACATCTTTGCATTAGCTTCAAAAATGTTTATGAATAATAATTAGGTCACATCTAGCAAGCCTAGTTTTTATAATCTTTCTTTACAGTGTATTTATAGTATGTGTCACTATATCTTGGCATCTTGTAACTATTTTGTCCTGGCCAACCAGTGGAGAGCTGTCCCAGGGGTAATCGGCAATGACTACCACTGCTTACTGGTCTACCTCCCGCCCTAAATGCCCTGGATGTGGAAATGCAAATCACACCCAGGCAAATGTCCAATAGGCTTAATAATATATATATATATATATATATATATATATATATATAATTTTTTATTTTATTTTTATTTTATTTATTTTTTAAAAAAGGAGGTGTTAAAAGCATATTAACAGTGGTTAGGGTAATATTGGGGAAAGAAGGCTGTATAAAGGTACAACAATATAACACTCTTAAGCAGGGTTTCACATAAACACACTACAGCAGTTAAAACAAAGGCATACAAGGCATATATGAATGGCACTGCACCCGTCTATCAGAGACCACATATGGGTACCCAATCCAGGCTTGTTTCACCTATGTGAAGACCTTTCCTATGGCGCTGACAGCAAGGCAGCAGTCCCAATTCACAGTCACTCCACATGACCTGCGGGTATTCCAGATGTAGGAAAAAGACTTGATAATCCTCAAAGTCCTTCTGTAGTGCTCCAATGATGGCCTGATAACTGGGCACAAGGGGCTATGTAACATTAGAATTCAAAGAATACATACCAATATAGAATATTATTATTTATTATTTTTTTATTTGTATGGCGCCACAGATTCCGTAGTGTCGGAAAACAGACGCAAGTAACAAATAGATGGAATAATAGATATAAGTAGCACAGATGAGTGTAAGCAATAAATAAATATATATATATATATATATATATATATATATAGGGACTTACACATAGTGCAACAAAAGACGCAATGGGACATATAAGAGAGTCAGACAGTTGACAGGTGTGGGACAATAGGACCCTGGCCGCGAGAACTTACATTATAGAGGGAGGGATACAACAAATATACAGTCATCTGTAATTGAGCAATATTCATTGGAACATTTCCTGACTGACTTTACCCAGGTGAACAAGAGCCACCCTCCCCCTGGGTTTAAAACAATGCAGTCTTCAAAGTCATACCTTGACTCTTAATGCTAGCTGACAAGAGATGCTCATTCACATATGACTTTCTGTCCTAAATTCACCCCATTTGCTATTCGCTGGAGCTGTCTCAGCCCTTTTCCTATACACAATTCCAAAGCACTAAGTTTAAATTGACACTATTCACATTTACAGTATTATTCACTCTGGTTAAAACATATCCATCATAAATACATGGGTTTAAGACATAACAGGGGATTTGGGTGAACAAGTAGCTATAACATATGATAATCAAAGTCCATACCAACTGTTTTGAGATAAATCAGTGATAAGAATATACAACATTTGTTCAGCAGCCTTTACTATTGGCAGTTTCTGATAAAGCATAAAAGTTGATCTTCTTAATGTACAGTACACATAAGAGTGCAGAAAAGGTTTAACGGTTGGGGATACAGTAAATGAAAGTTGCAGGAGAAGACAAATGAAATCAGTGACCTGGAAACTCTTAAGTGTGGACATAAAGGACCTCATTTAGAGTCGGACGCAAAGTCCGTTGAAGAAGTGTAGGAGTGGGAGTGTGCCGCAGCTATGTAGGGTATTACGAGTGGCAAGCTCGTACATCCCACTTACATCCCAGTTACATCCCACTCATAATACCCTATCGAGCTCCGAGCAGTTCCTGCAGCCAGCTAAAGCTTGCGCCACTTAATTCCTGCCGCACAGCTTTAGCCCTGTTTTGACGTGTGTTGCGTCTGCGCCTCACTGCGACTATAATGTATTCACATGATCACGCATTCACAAATTCGTGTTCCTCACATTCTCTCGTAGTCGCAAGCTGTCGCAAGTGTTAATTGCGTCCAAGATGCGGACTGCGTGGTTGTGTTATTTTGCTGGATGCGTCTAGAGCAAATTAAATGTGATTTACAAAAGCTCATGTGGATTCTGGAATAATATCTGATCACATTAATTAGTTTTTTTGTGTATTTTTTTTCCACCAAGAACACTAATTTTGATATTGCTATATACCATACTGTAATATTTAAGGATAATAAGTAAATATAAATTTCATTCACCCTGTGGAAAATTATGTGTTATTAAATAAACTATGGAACTTTCTTTGTTTTAATACAGTATATTACTTATGCTTTTGTATTGTCAGTTTTAGGCTACTATATATGCAGATAAATGTTAATTAGTTAGTCTATTCTCCATTGTGCTATTTGACAGTTGAATGAAGGAGAGATGGAAACTCACTTAAATATAATTGTGCAAATTGAATCGTACAACAAAAAACATATTAAACTGCTCCATATTTTGTATTTCGGCAATCAGGCCCACAAATGAAAAGTTCAGGAGAAACAAATATGGTAAAACATGATAGAAAATATGATAATATTTGCAAATTGCTTCATTATCGATTGGGGAATTTAAACTCAAAAATAATAAATAACTAAATAAATATGAGTGAACATTAACTTTAAGGAATTATTTCTAAACCGGAAAAGTATGGCTTTATCAACAAGCAAATCCCTGACCAGTCTGAAATGTATTTTAAACAACAGAACACTATAAAGTCTATTTTAAATAACTACCACAATATATTGAAATAAACTAAATTTTGCTGGTAATGAATGGATTGGAACTGGAATTTTGAGGTTATAGAGGACACTAAACTAAACAAAATTGTTAGCAGAACATTTACATTATTTTTTTATAAGCTTGGTTATGCAGAAGTGATCAGACAATTACATATCTAAAAAACTATTTAACTTCAATTTAACATGCTTTTCGAACACCGCACTTCACTAATATCAAATGAATTGAATAAAATTACAGAGTTAGTTGACCAAAGAAATACACAGATCATGTTCTTCCAGCATTTCCGTTAAATACTTTGTTGGCATTATAATTTAAAGCGCTCTGGACAGCCCTACAAATACGTTTTAGAGTATCTAGATGTTAGAAAAAATGATAAGAAATTAAATAGCAATGTTAAATAATTTATTAGATGTTAAGACATATCAAATGATCAACTTACAAATTGATTGTTTACAATAAAGATTTACGGTGTGAAGCATTGCTTTGTGGTATGGTAACATCTGAGGATCAGCAGAGCAGAGAGTGTCAGTTAAAGATGCAGGTGACAGTCGAAGATGGAGAGAGAGCTGACAGGAATCTGTCGAAGTCGTATAATTGGATGAACGAAAGTATATTGGCTAATATTGTTTTATTGGCCGATTGCACTCAGTATGCCACGCTACACGTGGCATACGGCGATCGCACAGTAAAATATGCATGCACACACTCGCATGACAACATTTAGTTATTTATGTAATTCATATTTATATTGGATTCATTACACAGTAATTTATGAGCAGACAGTATTTGGTTTATTATTAGTTTATATATTATGATTATATGTACACTTTAGTGTTATCTAAGGTTCAGGTTATGGGAAATGTTTCATGTCTGATATCATACTAATCCCCTATTCATCAGCAGCTGTCTGGTTCCATCACCGAAGAGATTGCATATTGCATACTCTAGTTATTGATGTTAGGGAATAAATAGCCAGAGTGATATCAGAATGTGAAATGCTAATGAATTCATTGTAACTGGAGCACATCTCCTGGAGAGACGACCCCCACCGTTGGATTCCTTAGATTGAATCAGCCTATGACCTGTTTGCCCTGGAACCACCCTTGTCTGGACCTATAGAAGCAAGCTACGTCATCTCTATTGTTCACTGTGTAACACTGTACTGTATATAATCATAGCTGCACCCCCACGGCCCTCAGTCTTCACTGATCACAGTATTCAAAGGTGAATCACTGTCCAGGGGTGCCCGTGGTTAGCGCAGCGAGCACATGCGATAGCAGCGGTATGTATGTATCTTTTGGTATTGGCTGTACTGTACTGTATCATAATATAATAATGTATTGAATTGTTGACTATTTACATCCACTAAAATAAATCACTTTGTGCGTTAGAAACACAATACAATCGCCTATGCAATGCTTATTTGAAAATGATAGAATTACTTTAATAAATCAGCTGTAGAGAGCTGACAGGATTTAATTGAAAAAAGAAAGGAAAGCAGACTGTAGTCTGTGAGAGAGGTTAAGAGAACAACTATATATATGAGATACACCAGGAATGAGACAAAGCACCTACCAAAGGTTATAAATTATACATAGGAGCCCTAGCCAGGTGAAAATGTTGTCAAATTACACAGAGTAGCCAAGAGACCACCTATTTGATGCACCACATTTAGAAACTGAACTCAAAATTGAGGGTCTTTACCTTCAAGCTCCAGTTTATTTAGAGATAGAACAGATCTGAGGACCTATGGTACTAAATACATGCTGTGCAGGACTGTTAGCAGAAAAAATGAGTTTCGGCATCCTTAATACTGAAGATTATACCATTAGAAGAGTACCTAATGTCATAGTTTGAATTGTTGTAAGCACTTAAGAAATCAATTCTTGATTTCTATTGTTTTGCATAGAATTGTTAAATTAATTTACTGGCTAATTTTATAATGCCACCTATCTTTTATAGTAATTTAAGTAAGTATTGTCTTCTTCCCTACTGTACTGTGATTACATTTTTTTTACATCCTACTCCCAAATTCTTCCGCAATAAAAGCCTATCCACAGCAGTTGTGCTATCTGTATCTGAAAAAGTGCTTTGTCCATTTTTTTTGTATGGTTAACATGCTACCAAGCATTTAGTTTGTCTCGTCAAACTTTTTTTTTAACTCAAGTAGGTATTGTGATGCACAGGCTTTCAAATATTCTACAACAGGGACTGGAGAGGGTTTTGACAAGTATGACAATATGAGTGTGCAATGATAAATATTATTATTATGATTATTATTATTGCTTATATATAGAATGACACCAATTCTGCAGTGGTTTACAGAGAAGACATTGTCATTCGCAATGGGTTTACAATGTAAATTCCCAAACATATACAGACAGACAGACAGACAGACACACACACACACACACACACACACACACACATGCACACATTAATTTTGTCAGTATCAAATGAACCTACTAGAATGTTTTTGGACTGAGAAAGATCAAAGCAAAGCACCAGGAGGAAACCCACTCAGACATGGAAAGAACAAACAGACTCCACATAGATAAGACCTTGGTCAAGAATCAAACTCACAATTGTATGTGAATTAAACCACTCCTCATATACAGCAAAAATATGATTTTATATCAGATTTGTAGCAGAATACACACTTCAGCAGAAAGCATCGCTCTTTCAGCCATATGCGATATGCGCACATCTCAGCAAATTGAAATATGAACAAGCGAAATGCAAAAAATGATCCTTAATGTAGTTTCAGTTTCATTGATGTATTAACATGAATGACAGTTATTTAGTACACATAGCAGAATAATACATTTTCCCCATGCATATATATTGATATTAATTTAAAACTGGAAATTGATTTTTTGTATAGGAAGAATAAGATAAATGTAAAATGTATTCAATTCTAGTGACAGTTTCTTCATATATAAAGTTAAAGCTCAATGTTTGAGCAAATATTAATTTGCCATTTATGTGTACATCAGAGTTTTGGGGCAAATTACAAGATGATGATGATGATGATGATGATGATGATGATGATGATGAATAAACATTAACCAATGCAAAGATACAATTATAAATGGAAAATACAAAAATGAGAAAATAATATCACCAAGACAAAACTTCACCAAAGCAGCATGCACACGCTGGCCAGCTGAGCTTCTCACAGAATACTCTATGGCATTGGTGAAGGAACGGGAATTTATGCACACAAAAGGGCCATAAATTTCATCACAGTAGAAATCATGTTACAGGGACATAGGTCAGTCTCTCGTTGGTCAGACGGTCAGAAGCCTCCAAGATCATGATCATAGCTGCATTGAGCGTTTCTTTCTTTGAATGTGGACCCTCTTGGATGAGTACGTGGCTTGAAACTGACCATTCGCTCTGCCCCCACATTCATTTTTATAATAAACGCCTATAGAAAGAGAATAGCAATAATAGTACAATGGAATCAATATGCAACGCTATTATAATATACCGGTATGAAGTGGTCATATGTGACTGCAAATCCCGGTGCACTGTGATTGCATCGCACATCGCGGCAATGTCTGGACCCCGCAAGTTTAGTGTTTAAACACTTAACCTGAGGGTTCACACATTGCTATTTTAAATTAACATAGATGTAAGTCACAATGACGTGACACCAAAGTGCCAGAGAGCTGTTTCTTCGGCATCACTTCCTGTCAGCATGCCGGTGCCATCGGACATCTGGACCTTCAGTTTTCCGGTAAGTCTGTTTTCATTGCATTTGTTTTTGTATCCAATCTGTTTTTTTTGTAGGTATTAAAGTTGTCGGAATTCTCTGCAGCGTTAAAACGATTACCACTGATTAAGACTACTCACTATATTATAAGGATATGTTATTCTATATTATGATGGAAATGTTCATCTTCAGATATTCCATAGCACTTCCAGCAGTCAGATGTTGGTAACTCCACTGGTAGCTTTACCCCCTGTTCCTTAAACGACACCCATCTTCTAACCACAAAATGTATTGGTTTCTTGTTCTCTAATGAGAAGTCCACCTCTTGTCACTGACTAGACACAGGTCGAAAACAAATTGTCATTAAAATTATTATAGAAATGGAGTCATGACCTGCCAACGACAAAAGGTCCGTTGCGCAGTACCGAACAGAACATATTCCTCCCATGTCTATTTATTTAATAGGTGTTTTTTAGTTAGAAAATGGGCATCAGATTTAATGGACCTATCCCTACATTACTGCTGTAGGTATTGGGGACAAGGATCATCCTACAAATTTTCTAAAGCAGGCTGATATTACTAACTCCAAACCAAGCACTGACTTCCCAAGTCCAGTTATTTAACAAAAAGAGACAGTTGCAAGAAACATTTGCTTTAATTCTAGTTTATATGGCTTATAAACAATTAGAGAATAATTATAATAAAATTCTTTCTGTGGTAAAGCAATCAAAATATAATTCCAGATACCGTGAAATGGCTTCAGACATGTTGAAATCACAATGAACAATATTTACTAGCATTAGTACAGCTCGCAATGCCTTTTAAAAATGAATTTGGCCAATTATTATGAGAAGAGAAAAGCAATGAAGTTGAAGCTATAAAATACAATGATTAAATCACACACACTATCACTCTTTCTTTTTGACAGAGTTAGAGCACAAAGTAAAATGAGTATGATAATATGGCATTAGAAAGACATTGCAAACTGCAATCAAATTTAGCAGTTGGTTGATATGAATTAGGAACATTTTATAAGTCAAAAAAGCCTTTATTTAGAGGTGACTGTACTTTGTGATAACCGTTTTCATATAAAAACAAAAATTGAGTATTCTATTTAGATGTACTGACTAGTTATTTCAATATTTTACAAATTATTTTCTAAACTTTAACACATCTGAAAAAAAAAGTATATCAATAAAATGGAACAGCTAAACTAAATATGTTAAGATTGAGAAAATGAGCATATAGTAAATACATGACTGAATATGATGCAAGATCGTATGGGTAGAAATTATATACAATGTTCAAGCATCAAATCCCCCATTATCGCTTATATTCTCATATGTGACAGGGATTCGTTCTTAAAGCTCCAACTGCTGTGTAAATGCATCCTTACACACCGGCCATATTCCAGGCTCCTGTCCATGGGTGCTGGTTTAAATTTTTAAGTAAAAGTTTGTTTGTGTTCGAAATTATGGAAAACCTCCCTTATCTCTGAGCACCAGGTGATGAATTTTAACTAATTACATTGATCATAGGATACTGATGAAAATCTGATATGTTATTGATGTTTTAGTCTACTATTTTTAAGTGGGAATGAAATCATAATAGTAATAAATAATAAAAATAATAATAATAATAATAATAATAATAATAATAATCATAATACAATATTATTATTAGTAGTACTAATAGTAGTAGTAGTAATATTAATTATATGTAGCAATAGTAGTAGTAATAGTAATTAGTTGTAATAGTAGAAGTAATAGTAGCAATTAATTGTTGTACTAGTAGTAGTAATAATAGTAGTAACAGAAATGTAGCGTGAGGCAATGAGTGCAAATGCACTAGTTTTATTAGGACAGTGTTTGATTTTCTTAGTGAAAATTTATAAAATTGGATTCTTATGTTACATTTCTGTAACACAGATTCTTGATGCATCCAAAATCACATAATCAAGAAATACCTATATAGAACTGTTTGGAATCCAATGGGTTTTTAATGTCTCATGAATGTTCCAGTTTTATAATTTTAAAATAAGTAACTCCTGTCACAGAGGTCAATGGTGTCAAAAGTGATGCATTAGACTAAATAGAAGTGGGTTTAGAAGTGACACTTACACTAAGCATATAGAAGGTCGTTGGTCCCATTAGTGATGGCAGTGGAAACCTGATAGCAGAGAGTAAATGAGAGTGACAGAAGAGAACGTTTATTAGGCAGTAAAAGAGATGCAGCTTGAAGAATTTTAAGTGAATGGGAGGAGAGAAATGTAGCGGTAGTTGGAGAGATAGACAAGGTCAAAGGGAGGTTTTGTGAGCATAGGTGAGATGAGAGTATGGTTAAATGAAGAGATGAAGGTTCAGTTTGAAGAGATGCAGCTTAAAGAACTTTAAGTGAATGGGAGGAGAGAAATGTAGCAGTAGTTGAAGAGATAGACAAGGTCAAAGGGAGATTTTGTGAGCATAGGTGAGATGAGAGTGTGCTTAAATGAAGAGATGAAGGGACAGGTTGAAGAGATGAGCTAACTGCAAGCAAGCATTAGGGGAGATGGCGGAAAAACGATAAAGAATGGTGTTGAGGAAGCTGATTGAGGGGGGAAGCAGCAGGTTAGCTGAGCAGGAGTAATGGGAGAAGTCCATTTTAATGATGAGGTTAGTGACAAAGATAGGGGCTGTGAGGGAGGAGGGGATAGAGTTGGAGCGGGCACAGGAGGAAGTTTAATGTGGTCATAGGGTTGGTTAACAAGTTGGAAATTAAAGATAATAAACTCACATCAACCCAAAACATTCCTTCTAATGAAACTTGACTTTTCCTTTCTGACACTATTTCCCTTGTAGCTGTCTTTGATAGGGGATTATTTATCACCCACTCTCCTGAATCCATTGATCAGCAAAAATGGTTCTATAGGCTTCCTACTGTTCTCTGAAAGTGCCTTTTGACTAATCCCCCCAGGATTTTCTCTTTTCTTCTCCTACTTTGAAGTTTACACCACCCATCTTTTCTCCAATCACTCACTTCCAGGCCCAGGCTTCCATTTCCTTGTCAGTATTGTAGTCTGGCTCATTAATTTCCTATCCATTAACATACCCACAAATTCTAGGGGATCTCAAACTCCCCATTGGCAACCCAATTGATACTGTCTCCTCTAAACTCCTCACATTTGGTTATTTATTTTGTCTCTCCCAATAAATATCATCTCCCAACTATCATGATGGACACTCCTTTGACCACATTCTCTCTTGTCTCCAATCCATTTTCATCTTTTCCTAATCAGACTTTTCACTCTCCAACCACATGTTCCTATCCTTCTACATTAAACTTTCCTCCCAGCACCCAAATTTATGCACAAACAGCTACACCTAAGAGCACTCAACCCAATCCTATTCTCTGCCTTCTCCTATTATTACAGACAAATAATATATCAGTTCTTAAATCTAAATGAAATCTAGAGATGTAGATATAGGTTTTAGTTCAAATGTAGACAAAATGAACTTTAGGTAACTTACAAGAAATGGTAACAAAAATATTAATAGTGAATGGGCTACAAAGACTCACTTGACTAAAAATAATAATAATAATAATAAACATGAACTATCAAAATTATCTTCATTAATATTCTCAATATTAAAATATTTAACAAATCATATAAATCTTAGATCTACCTCTGACCTGCGCCTTGTCTCGTCTCTTTTAACCATCGCTCACTCCTGCATACAAGACTTCTCCCGTGCTGTTTTCCACTTATGGAATTCCCTACCACACCCAATCAGGTTTTCCCACAGCCTTCAAATCTTTAGACGCTCTTTGAAAACCCATCTCTTATTTAGAGGTGACCTTATCCCCGATAACACTATACACACTAATGCACCTTCACATCTGTCCCAATCTCCACTCTGAACCCCATTTGCTCCTCTTGTTTCAGCTGTGCCCTCTTCCCTTTAGAATTTAAGCTCTCTAATGAGCAGGGTCCTCCATACCCTTTGTTTTCATGTCTGCATTTATTTTGTCTACCTTTTATGTCTGTGTTTTATGTATGTACTGTTTTCCCTACTGTACGATGCTGCGGAGCACTGTGGCACCTTACAAATCTACGATAATAATTAAAATAATAATAATAATAATAATAATAAAAAAAACCAAAACCTTCCTTGGATTCTTATCCAAGTATATCACTGCACAATTCTTGTCACAACTAGAAGAAGAATCATTAGTTATTTGTATTCTTCTCTTAGTATTAGTACGAGTTTCTCTCATTTATACATAAATATTAATAAACTACCCAATCTATATAGGGTGACAGATAATATTATTAATCCCATTAACAATCTATAAGGTTGGACTTGGAAAGCTGAGTATAGGGCTGAACACATTTACATAGAGAAAATCATTCAAATAGCTAATGAGGTTCAAACTATATAAATGTATATAGTATTGTTTTTGGCTTAATTTTTTACTCTGGTTATTTATATACATCTGCTGCTGTCAATGGAATAATATACTAGGACTGTAAAATATTTTACAAATTAGATCTGCAAGTTATCAGAGGGCCAATGGGCTGCACAACAACCCTTTGTTGCAATTACACCTCAATCTGGTTACAGCAGGATGTAGTAGAAGATCCCTGACTCTGCATATCTGGTAATATTGGTTCCTGACTCTGGTCTCTAGATTACAGTGATTTCTGGCACAGTCTATTTGGCTTGGTTTTTGGACACCTCCTTCTGCTGCTTCACGCTACTCTCAGGTACTCCTACTACAGTTACATACTGAGTGCACACTCACGGTTCAGCATTTCTTCCATCCTGTCTGCATACCTGCTTCAAGTGAACTCCGATTATACTGGATAAAACACAAAAGAATACTCCTGGTCGCTGAGTGGACAGATGTCAAATTGACACATCTACTAGGGGTTTACAATCCCTAAAATAACACAATGGTATCAAAAACAACAACAACAAATGCAGCTGTGTATATGGTATCAAAAAAAGATCAACGCACCACATTAACAACAAATTTATTTATTAAAATTACATATATTCAATAAAACAAAATAAATATACACCATATACCACATAGGCGAATTGGTAGAAATCTGTAACAAAAGATGCAATAATCAAAATAGGTCAAATATCTGAGTAAAAAAAGCTGTAAAATATATCCACATAGAAATTTAAAAAAAATATATCAATGCTTGGTTATATGAGCTCACAGATTACTTATGCATAAGTGTGTCCACATGTCATAAATGAAAAAAATTATACTGGAGACCGTTTGCTAATGTGAATCAGTATTAGGGTATTGTTACTCTACATGACCAGTGTGCCAGGGACAGTTCTTCATTACTACTGACTGCTGACTGCCAGAAATGTTCTGCTGCCCCTTGTATCTCCATATTTGTCTGCATATTCCTGCTTTTTGTTCAGCGCTGTTACTGTGTTTCTTTTCTCAATATTGCCAGTTCAGTACTGTCATTATTCTCTCTCTGCTGCTGAGTCTTAATAGATCATTTTAACTGCAACACAACCTCATTCTTCCAGCCAGTGTATTCCTAACAAGCAAACACCATCCAACCTATCTCTTTCTCAGGCTATTAACCAAATTTTATCCTTCCCTTTGCATCCATATCACTTCAGTATTGTGAGTAAATTAGTTCAACCAAAGGACCCTTACTAAAGCCTACAGGGGTGGAACGGTGAGGGGAATAGGCATATGCAAGTAGTCAATGTACAGTAAGGACGTGCCAAGCTAGAGCGAATGCATCAGCGTCCGATAAAATCTTTGGGAATCTCAAAGGTAAGTGTTTTCCTGATGTTTCGCTTGGACCAGCTCCAGGTCGGGTGTAAGAGACAATTATTTGTGATGACAGCTAGAACATGTGTTTGCAACCAGGTGCAACTGCAATCATACATTTCATGTACAGTAGACATTAATAACATCCTAATAAATGTATTTTATGGGGGGGAAATTAGCAAAAACTTTATTTCTTGTTTTTTAATGTTTTTTTTATTAATGACTATAATATTAACAGTTGACCTTAATTAAATAGTTTCTTTTCCATGAGTTCTTTTGAAACTTTATATTACATATATGAATGGGACACTTGCCGCAGTGTATGGTCTGTTAGAGTAGAGCAAACCAAGACCAGTATTCATGAGCAGACAGACGTACCTTTACATCTGCTCCTTGTTGAATACTGACGTGAGTTGGCCAAATATATGTGTGTTTTTTTTTAAAAACGCACAATATGTTCGCTTTCAGTACATTAATGATTCAGGCTCCCTATATCTAGTTGGGTCCCTCAAGGCTAAACCTGTCAATAACAACTTTGATCAGTGTATATAAATTAAATGCATATTTAAATAAGTGTTTGTATTGATCCACTCTCTTACTGGCTTTCTAAGCTTGTGTCCTTCCTGCAAACTAACTGGTTTTGTTCCCCATCTAACTGTCTAGTGCTATTTTTGGAAGTTGTCTCCCCGCTGCTGCCATGGCTTTGAAGATTTTCTCCGTTAATCTGAATGGCCTCAACTCTCCTCGTAAGCGTATCATACTCCTGGGTGCCTGTAGAAGAGAAAAAGCAGACATTGTATTTCTTCAGGAGACTCACCTTACGGGAGCCCATACACAGCTTCAGGATAAGCAATTTTCCCAGACCTTCTTTGCCTCAGCAGATTGCAAGAAACGGGGCGTTGCTGTTTTAATCCATAGTAAGGTTCCCTTTCTTCAGTCCAAAACCCATGCAGACCCAGAATGTCGCTTTCTGATGGTGATCGGCACTCTCCGTTCTGCTCCCGTTACATTGGTATCGGTCTACGCCCCGAATCAGAAGCAAAAGCCTTTCTTCACCAAGCTTTTCAAGCAAATTGAGCGGCTGGCGCAGGGCAATGTTATCATGGGAGGTGACTTTAATGCCACTCTCGATCCGGCACTTGATAGGTCTCCCTCTTCCTCCTCCTGGCGGGGTATCTCCTCCTCTCCTGAATCTTCTAGTCTCTCCACACTCCTTTTACACCATTGTTTACATGATTCGTGGAGACTATGTAATGCGGACGCTAAGGATTATACTCACTTCTCTGCTTCGCATCAACTTTACACACGCATAGACATGCTACACATTTCGCAGTCATTCGCTCATCATGTGATACAGGCAGACATTACTCCCCTCTCCTGGACAGATCATTCGGGCGTATCTATTGTACTAGACCTTCTCAAACCGCCTCCCCAGCGCAGTAGATGGCGTCTAGATGACTCTCTTTTACTAAACAGATCTATTTGTCTAGATATTATGACCTCCATTACCAATTACTTCTTAGATAATTCAACCCCTGATATAACCCCAGGAATTGTTTGGGAGGCGCACAAGGCTACTATACGAGGCCAATTGATTAGTCAATCAGCGGCGGCTAGAAAGAAGGCAGCTGAAGAAGTAGCATCTCTGGAACTTAGACTAGCCTCACTTCTTACGCAGCATCAGACACACCACGACCCGGCCTTACTCCCCAAAATTGCCTCACTGAAGGGACAACTAAATACCATCCTTTCCCGTAGAGCAGCTGTCATCATGCAGAAACTTCAACAGCGTTACTACGACAAAGCGGATAAAGCCGATTCTGTACTTGCCAGAAAGCTCTGGAAAAAAACTTGCCCTGCAACACATTGATAAAATACGTCAGACTCCCTCTGGAAATGTAACGTATGACCCTGCGGGGATAGTTAGAGAATTTAGAGATTTCTACTCTTCTCTTTACAATCTTGATGCTCCCCCCCTCGCCTGGATCCCTTGGCCCCTACTTTATCCGATTACCTTTCATCTACGCCCCTCCCTAGAATTACCACCACGCAGCAATCTCATCTAAATGCAGATATTACTCTGACAGAGGTTATGGCAGCGATCAAGTCCTTGAAGTCTTCCTCAGCTCTTGGTCCGGATGGCCTTACCCCCCAGTACTATAAAAAGTTTACCGAGGTCCTCGGCCCTCACATGGTAAAAATTTTCAACAAGGTACTTGGGGGAGCTTACTTTGATTCCGCCACTACTAGGGCAAACATAGTCGTTATTCCTAAACCGGGGAAAGATCACTCCTTCTGTGCTAGTTACAGGCCCATCTCGTTACTGAATGTAGACCTGAAAATATTCGCAAAGATTCTGGCCTCTAGGTTACTCGACGAAGTAAAAACAGACCTTACATCTTGGTCTCAGCTCTACATCTCATGGATTGGCCGTATTAATGCCATCAAAATGAATATCCATCCAAGGCTGCTGTACTTTTGCCAGACTCTTCCCATCCGCATCCCACCATATGGTTTTAAATTTCTGCAATTTCATGTCTCTAGATTTGTCTGGTCAGGTAGACGGCCCCGAGTCCGACTCAAGGTGCTACAGAGGTCCCCGCGGGGCGGAGGCTTGGGGATTCCTGACTTCCGAAGATATTATCTCTCTGCCTAGCTCGCTCAGTGTGTCTTGTGGTCTGGTCCGACGGAAGCCAGAGTTTGGTCCAAAATCGAGGCTTAGGGTCTGGTATTGCTTTCTTTATCTTCTCTCCTATGGCTTCCAAGATCTCGTCGCTCTAAACGACCGGTGCTTCATCCAGTAGTCGCACATTCTCTATCCACTTGGGATTCGTCTTCCCAGAAATTTGCTTTGTCTCCCCTTCCCTCCCCGGTTATTCCGCTATTTAACTCTCTATAATTTCCTCCAGGTCTCCATCATAGCGCATTCCAGCCATGGTATTCGCGGGGAGTCACTTACCTTAATCATTTATCCACATCGGCAACTTTTCCTCAGTTTTCTGAAATTCAATCACATATCCACATTCACTCAAAACACTTCTATCAGTTCTTACAACTCCGCCACTTTCACAGTGTTATTAACGATTGTCTTCTATCCCAAACCCCTCTCCACATTTGAAACCCTCTGTTTACACCAATCTTCAACCAAAGGGCTAATTTCAACGCTCTACTACGAACTTGCTCCTTCCTCTTCAACCTCTGCGGCCTCTCATGAACTGGCCTGGGAGCGGGACCTTGGTGAGGAGCTCTCGGAGGAGGAATGGTCTGACATTTACGAAAAGGCCGCCTCTAGTTCCACCTGCGTTAGAATCAAGGAGAACGTCTACAAAGTGCTATACCGATCGTACTATGTGCCTTCGTGTCTATGCAGTATTCTACATGACTCATCTGATCGGTGTTGGCGAGGGTGCTCCCAAGAAGGCACATTCCTCCACATATGGTGGTCATGCCCAAAATTATCAGGCTTCTGGGTTGAGATTAGAGGCCTGGTTAGTGCAATTCTTCAGGTGGACATTCCCCTGGAACCCAAATTCTTTCTACTCCCTCTGGGGGCTCCCTCGGCATCCCGACATTAGAACAAACTGATTAGGCACATTGTTTCGGCAGCTACTTGCGAAATAGCGGCAGACTGGCGTATGCAATCCACTCCCTCCATGCAGTCCATAATCAATAGAGTCTGGCAGACTCAACGGATGGAGTATTTGACCAGCATTATTCGGAACACTTCGAGAGCTATCCCCAAGGTTTTAGATCCATGGCTAGCCTTCTTTCAGACGTGCCCACCCTTTACATAACCCAGTTCTAATACCTCACTTCTTTCTTGGACTTCCCTCCTTTTACAGTGGATCTAGTCACCTCTTATCTTTCTTCCTTTTCTTCCTTTTCTCTCGCTCCTTTCTTTCTCTATACTTTCTCTTTCTTTTTCTCCTCGCTCACTAAAAACTTTGGGTCATTTGTTATTACTACATTTAAAGGTACGTTTGACTAATGTGTTTCGCATGTTCTATGCTGATCATTGATTTGATCACTATTTCTTTTAACTGTACTCTTTTTGTCAATCGTCTCTTATTGTTGTATTGACCTTGTAAAATAAAACTTTTAAAAATAAATAAATAAATAAGTGTTTGTAAAGACTCTCTTCCAGAGCACTCCCAAACAAACTTGGCATTCAAATGGAGGGCACCAAAATTTCCAAAATCTTTATGCATTACCACGACATGTGCCAAAAGAAGGAGTTCTTACACTTAGGACAATATATATTATTTCACCTAACCAACCTAAATAGTCTAAAAGGGGTGAGATAAACTCTATGCAAAATTTATAGATATCACCATTTATTTATATAACGCCACTAATTCCGCAGTGCTGTAGAGAACTCACGTCAGTCACTGCCCCATTGGAGCTTACAGTCTAAATTCCTTAACATACATACACACAGAGTGCCTGAGTCATTAAGGAAAGTAAGGGAAGAAAAGAGGTAATTTTTTTCCGGGACAAACCATGTCACAATGCAAGGGGTCCAAATTAGTTTATTATTTTTCACAGAAGTTAAATACTGGCTGTTTTTTCAACTAGCACAAAAATACTTGATAGCTTAATTTTACACTGAATTTTAAAGTTGATCTAGAACATGCCCTACCCCAATTATAAATCTGTCGCCACATTTAAAATTTACCTCCGCAATGCAGCATGGTTTTGCCCAGGTGTATAGTTACTCATTGTTTATGCTTTCCTCTCCTTAATGATTCAGGCCCAGAGAGAGAGACTAGGGTCAATTTGATAGCAGACAATTAACCTTCTAGTATGTTTTTGGGAGGAAACCGGAGCACCTGGAGGAAACCCACGCAAACACAGGGAGAACATACAAACTCCACACAGAAAACGCCATGGTTGGGAATCGAACTCATGACCCCAGTGTTATGAGGCAGAAGTGCTAACCACTAAGCCACCGTGCTGCCCATATATTTGATGAACACAGGAGTATAGTCATGCACACAGGGAAGTCTAACTAAGGGAATGTTAATTGAGCAGTTACATGAATGTCTAAAACAATATGGATTTATTAGTCGCAAACAATTGTAACAATTAAAAAAAATGTTTAAAAAAATTCGAAATGGCATAAAACAGGTTATGACCCCTTTCTCCATAAGATGCCAATGCTGCTACAATGTCAGGCTTGGTGCAGTGTCGTAACTATACATTTTGGTGCCCTGGGCGAGACAGGGCACTGGCGCCCCCCATCTAAGGAGGGGGGTGGGGGGGGTAGGAGGATAGGAAGAGAGAGAGATTTTAACTTACCAAAGTTTGATGCTCCAGGCGTTAAGTTCCGCCGTGGAACGCATGTGCGTTCCACTGACAGGAAGTTCGGCATTTGGAGCGTAGTTTGGCGCCCTGGGCGACGGCACCGCCTGCACCACCCTCGTTACTGCACTGGCTTGGTGACAGCAATCATGTAGGACAGCTTTTCTTTATTGATGATCAGCTGTTAACATATGTTGGTCCTTCATCTTGTTTATACAGTTGGCCTTTATAGTAGATTTTCCCCAAAAAATTTATCTTCAATCCCAAAAATCTCAATAATTAACTGTATTTTGTGTATCTTGTAGGATAATTGACTGATCTCTGGTTCTGGGAAGTCCTCCCCTCTAATTCAGGATTCTCCCGGATATTCAAGGAGAGTAGTCAACTATGCTGTTCCCTGAGCTATGCTGTGTCTGGGTCCATAAATTGTGAAGGACATGTTTTATACTCAATGATCAGCTCACAGTGAAATCTTACAGGAATAAACTTTACTTGAACATTGCAGAGCGTACATCACAAAGAGACTAACAGACAACACACACTTTGACCAGCAAGAAGGAAGTGTACAGCAGAGAGAGAGACTACACGGTAAGACAGAAATAGCACAATTTGCAGAGCGCCATCTGCTATGCTTTTAGTAATATCTCTCCAGAATGATTTAACCTACAGCTATTGCTAGATTCTAACATGCACTGAAATATTCTATTAATGAAACATTTATAGAACTCTATATTTTTACATTGGACACATAGAAATAATGGGAAATCAAGAATAGAAATCAAATGACTTAATGACTTTTGTAGAGTGGAGTCTTATTTTATTCTGCTATTTTATCTCTAATGATAAATACAAGTAACTGTAATGTTCCCAAATCTTTATTTTCAATTTTGCATTACATTAGGAGCCCAATGACTTCATTATATTGTCAGTAATGTGTTATGTTTTATCAAATTCATGTACCAGTCACTGTACAATTTTCTATTCATCCTAACAGTAGCAGAACTATTTTTGTACTAGAAATGAAACCTACAACAGATGTTCCCTTTGCAAGCAAAACACTCTAACAAACGTGGAAGTCCTTGATAAAATTATGTTATTTGGACAATAAATATAAGCAATTTTCTAGCGAACATATTGATTAATATTAAGTACTAAATACTACATCTGTGAAAAAACATATTTTAACTTACATTACTTTAACAACAGTAAAATGTTGGTAGTTTATGTGTTTTTGCTGTTCTTCTACACTAATATTTTATCAAATATGAACATTATGTGATACCCTGGTGTAGTCTAGCTTTACATAGTGGAATGCTGATATATCACTGATAACACTGTATTTGGCATGATATCTATACTGCAACTTTAGTACAGATCAGTCTTTTTTAAAACATTTGAATCATCTATATAGTGAAATAGTACTAATTAGAGAGATTATCTGTTATGATCTGCCTTGTTTCTTTGTGTGTATTTTACCCTATGTTATTATTTGCCTTGTTTCCCTGTGTGCACATTACCCTGCAGTATCTGTGATTTTCCAGAGGAGCTGCTGTTCGGCCGTTCCTACTATCAGGGGTTAACTAGCACTGCTAGTTAATTATCCACACCTGTCTGTGGCCTATATATGCCTGCCTTTTCCAGAATCTTTTGCTGGTCATTGAAGTTCCTAGCCTGCTCATGTGTCTCTGTTCCTGGATTACCTGCATGTTTCTGGCTACTACTGCAAACTGGTTTAAGTTAAGTTATTTGCTGCATTTCATTATTATTTACCTGTTGTTTGCCAAGATCTGGAAATCCGTTGTTCCATTCAGCCTGAACTGTTTACTGTTTATTCTGCCTTCCCTGGATTATACTTTTCTGCAATAAACAGTTTAAAACGTTTATTTCACGTGTCTAGCGCCATGGCTGTAATTAAGGAATTGGTTTTGAACAGAACCCTAACATTATCATTACACATTTGAGGGATTATCATATTTGCATGGCAAAGAATGGGTTTCAGTTGTGATGATCTGGGACATTTGCTCCATGGTACACTACAGAACATGAACCAAAGTGTACTCTATCTGAAGTTTGTCAACTAGAGTTACACTTCTGCACTTTGTGGAATCCACGAGGATGTCAACATCAGTTACATTGACCGGGGTTATGGTATTAGATTTACTCATAAAACGCCCTTATTGTCAGTTCACTGCATCATAGAAAAGTATCACAAAAATGAAATATTCTAGTGAAATATATATGCATGGGTATGTTTCTGTAGCTGGACAAGTGGGAAATAATCATCTAGAATGATTTCAATATTTAGATTTCTCTCTCCACCCTTTTATCCATGAAGCATTAAAACTAGGTGTGCCTTTGAAGAGCTGCTATGCAAATATTAATCACTTGCATTATAGTATACCCTACACTTAGTATATTCATTAAACTTACACTAGTCATTAGTAAACATGTTATATTAAAATAAATAGTACCAGTACTGTTTCCTGCAGTTATAAGGGCCATCTTACTAAGAATACAATGATTGACCCTCATTGCACCAAAAGGTAGTTCACTAAACATTCGTGGGCTATCGATGTCTTGCATGCGAAAGTTGTGTCTTCTTCTTCTGTGAAATCATGTGCCTACTTTTCTGCATTTCCAAGGAACACAAACGTAGTTTGGTGCTAGAAGATGGCTTTAATTACATATTTGAATAATATTTTGGAATTAAAGATAGGGGAAATTGGACATACATGAACAATGTACCATACTATCAAGATTACAATCGTGAAATACTAGCACAAAAAAGAAATGAGAAACTAATACAAAAGATGTATAGGAAAGAGCTACTTTACATCAATTGTTACGATTGGCACACAAATGTATTTAATTGGTGTAAGAATACCAGCCACGAATCTAGCCTTTGGCATATGCATACTTTTAAAAATAATCTTCACATTGATGAGACTAGGCCACAACATCCCCTTCATCTACTAATAAATTCCTTAATTTGGAGTCTTTTTAAAGTCTTCTCGAGTCTCATAGAAATTATTATGATTCAATTGATACTAACTTTAGGCAGTAGTGCTCTATCTACATATATAATGTGATCTGTAAGCACCATTAACACTACATCTAAGGCTTACATTATAATGATATTTATTGCTTACATATTGCTTATTTTTATCACAGTGCTACTTACTTCCAGGAGAAAACTACTTGGTTTGTGTAGCTTTCAGAGGCACAACATGACTGGACAAGCTTCTTAGTCCTGAGATTCACTTGTTGTGAGGGTCAGAGTTGAAGTTGATGGGTTGGAGAAAGTAGAATCATGAGGGATGAAGCCAAAGTCAATGGATTGGAGAATTTAGAATCATCAGGGATGACACCAAAGTCCATAAACAGTACTCTTGAAACACCAGCGGAGAAACAAAATTCTACTTTTGCTCATGCAGATTGAGAGGAGTCAGAAACTATTTAGTTTATTTGTAAGTGGTGTCAGTTTAATCTAGTGTACATCATTGTACAGGAATGTGACACATCACCATTTATTTATTTAGCGCCACTAATTCCGCAGCGCTGTTCAGAGAAGTCACTCACATCAGTCCCTGCCCTATTGGGGCTCACAGTATAATTTCCCTAACACAGACAGACAAACACGCACACACACACACAGACTAGGGTCAATTTGCTAGCAGCCAATTAACCTACTAGTAAGTTTTTGGAGTGTGTGAGGAAACCGGAGCACCTGGAGGAAACCCACACAAACACAAGGAGAACATACAAACTCCTCACAGATAAGGCCATGGTTGGGAATTAAACTCAAGACCCCAGTGCTGTAAGGCAGAAGTGCTAACCACTGAGCCACCATGCTGCCCACATCCTAACTTATATGTGTAGAAATAAAGTTGTCCAGAATTTACGTACTACATTAGAAATCAGACAACATTCTTCCTGCATGCTATGAAAAATGCATTTGCGTCTTTTGCATAAAAACATGATTTGTCTAGGTACAAATTTGCAACCTTTAGCTGGATGTTAAATGAGAACAGATAATATATGTATGTTAGTAAATATATGTACTCTTATTATAATTACACCTGCACCTGATAGATAAAACCTGATGAATAAATTAAGGTTGTGTGTAAGATATATAGGGGCATATTCAATTTCCGATCCCGATCCGTTACCGCAGAAAATGCGCACTACTGCTGGTAATACAGTACCGCAATAACGCGGATTTTCGTATGTAGCCCTATGGGCTGTGAACGAAAATCCACGTTATTGTGGTACCGCGGATTAGGTTCGTGACCCGTTCCGGCGCGATCCCGCGGATCGGGATCGGAATTGAGTATGCCCCATAGTGTTGATTTAATTGTTACATTTGAAAAATAGCAAATTTTTCCCAAAAATGATGAACTGCTGCAATATAGTTTTAACTGAGGCCCCTTCTCTTCCTCTGTTCTGAAAAATTTCTTGAAAATTAAAAAAGAAAAAATTCTACTGATGAGTCCACTAAATTAATATTTAGTTTCACCATAAGTCTCCTAACATTCTCTGAAAAAGATTTGCTAAAAATGCACAATAACATTGTGTTATCACATGCTCAAGTCTTGACACGAAAAAATGTGTTGAGAATATTTCTTAAAAATTTCCAAAGACGGAATATAATGTTCTCCTTAAATACCCTTGTATGCCTTTGAAAATTATAGCATAAATTTGAGTGACAAATGGCAAAGCATAACAGGCAGATATAAATTCATAAATCATCAATGCCATCATATTAAGCCGTGTACGTCCTCTGCTGCCAATCGTGTCCCTGTTTCTCTATATCTGCATAAACAATATGTTTCCATTAATAAGAAGCCACAATAAATTGGGGTTTGGGAACTTATTTCAGACGTGACATGAAAGTGAACCATTATTTAATGTAAAAAAAGTGTTTGTTTTTTTCTATGCAAACTATTCAAACAATTCTGAACAAAACTACAAATGTGAAAACATTATGGAAAGTTTTGAAGATTCATTTTGAGTACTATGTTTACCAGATGGACTGGTATTTGTGTATTTCTAGGACTATACTGCATGAGAATTTCACAGCATAGATATGCTAAAAACACCTTGGGCTAGATTTACTAACAGGCATGTTGGTAAAACCACCGATTTTTGGCGAGTTTGCCGGCGGTTCACCCATCGCCGGATTTACGAACGGTCAAACCGCCGTCCAAATGGCCAGAAATGACTTTTTCCAAAACCACCAATTTAGAAATCGCCATGACGATTTGAACAATGTTGAACATACAAACAGCCGGATTTACTATTGAGGGGTTTGTCAAACCACTGGAAAAGCGCCATTCAAACTACCAAAATAAAAGAGCTGCTTGTCAGCGGCGAGATTGCTCAAACAGCATGCTGTCAGTGCTCCGGCAGCTGTCAAAATAGTAAAGAACAGATAAAAGTGTTTTAAACAAAAAGTGTGGGTTCCCCCCTCTACTCATGCTTAACCCTACTGCTGCCTGACTACTGCTGGTTCCGTGAAAATCGGGGAAAAATTTAGCGTGGGGTCCCCAAGATTTTTACCTAAACAGCACTAGGCAAACCAGCCGGGGTTGGAGGCACTATAGCAGGGGGGAAATGCAGCAGGGGTCCCCCTGCCATAATGACTGTTAATGAACCCCAGACTGTTCAGTGCTGGGATTCCCTAGGGAGTGGAGTCTGCCGAAACCCTCCCCCCCAAGAGACACCCAGACCAGTGCTGATAGTACTAGGGCTCTTCCTACTACCCCTGGGCTGTGGGTAGCAGGGTAATATCGGCGGAAAATAGTGAAAAAATTAATGGACGCCATTTTGTTTTGTGGAACTACAAGTCCCAGCCAGCCAGGTTACCCTAAATAGTGTGGGCATGCTGCTGCTGCTTGTATAACTACAAGCACCAGCATACCCACGGCAGCCAGGGCATGCTGGCACTTGGAGAACCATAAGTGCCAACATTCCCTGACACCCACAGCTGGCTGGGACCTGTAGTTTCACAAAAGAAAATGTTTACAAAACCACCACACCCTCATTAACACCACTAGGATTTATAAAAATAATAAACCCACAATAAATACAGTAAACACCCTCATTTACAATATATATTTTTATTAAAAATAATAAATTCCCTGATACTCACCGAAGAAGTTATCTGTCTTTTGTCAGCAGCTTTCAATCCAAAAATGGCTGTCACAAATGTCCAAAATAAATTTGTATCCAACAGTCCAGCTTGCCCCAGTCCCCAAGTTATTTATACTTCCAAATGTCTTTGCTTGTGTGTGACAGGTGCTATTGTAACGAGATAATCAATGTTATTCACTTCACTTGTCCTTGTTTTAATGTTGTGCATGATTGCTGTATGTTTCAAGTATTAATTTGATACATGGCACATCACCCTCATGGTGCCAGAGAATTGCAATGTGAAGCTTTATGAGAACACATTGCATTGTGTTGCAGAATTTCCCAAAGCATTTAGGGGCTGATACAGAGTTGGCCGCAAATGGGAGTAAAAACAAGTACAAACAAATTGCATTATTTGTCAATATGCATAGCTGTACTTATCTCGAGAAGGGACTGCTTCTGCATCAGCAACATATGCACTTGGTTTATGATAAGTCATTAACATCAGAGTGTATTTGTACCTGCCCTATATTAGGTGCAAAAAATGCACAGTCTATCAGGCATAAATGTGTGTTTTGGCAGGCCTGGTGAGTCGCATTTACGTAAACACACCTCTACTCTACTCTGCCAATGTTAAAAGACCCTAACCTTCCCTGTCCCACTTCTGCAGACACAGACAGGCCCACTTTCTGGGCATGCACAGAATGATTTCAAGCAATATACACTTTGAAACCTGGCCTATTTTACACACTTATGCCCCTCTCAATTACATTTCTTTAAGATGCAATTCCCTTCTCTGCCACCAGATGTCACATTAAAGCAATTGGTGTGCGCATGCATGGGAAGCCCCATTAAAAGAATGTCAGAAACTGCATAGTAAATAAATAAACAAAAAATGACAGCATATCCCTTAATCTATAAAATCATAACCAGTACCAGCACTAGACAAGTAGGACTGGTCACATTGGACCAGAGAAATTAGCCACATGTGATCTCCTCCTTCTAACTCCTAAAAAAACAAAAGCCTAATAGTGGTATTTGGTGGCAGAGCCCTCATATACAGTACACTGGACTGCGGGCTTCAGTATTAAAGGGCTGAGGCCCCTTCTGTGCCAATAGTGGACATACGTATTTCACCTCTGGATATGGTTTCCTAGCCCACACACACAGACTACCTACTTCACAATAACCCACCACACCATGAGGTTACCTGGCGACATGCAAAGGAAACAATTTAAACAATGAGAAACTTTGAATTGTTTCAAATTTCATGCAAACAATGTCCATAATATTCATACAGTAATATACAGTACTATAGCGGCCGGGTCATGTGTGATGTCTTAGGATAGCTCATAGAGAAAATTGTGTAAAAAAAAAATCTTAGTCACCAGTGAACATTTTGTTCAGTGATCATTGTACAGCTATACACTTTGCGGTCATATTTAAAAAAATATCACTCAGCAGGTACTACAGCATCTATGTATTTCTGTTGAAAAATATGTATCTGTATACAAGGGTGAAGTTCCTCCTTTCACTTCTGTTTTTGATCACTCTATGTAAGCGTACCTCTTTATTACAGCCAACCCTGTTATCGCTTACTACTCACACTGGCACACCCTGGTAGCTGCACCAATCTGCCATCTGAACCACTCTAGCTCATTCTTTTCCAACTGTTTTCTTTTTCCAGTAGATCGTATGGTCTCTCATGAGAGAGCCGTCTCTGTATTTTTTTTTTCATGCCTGTATTTGTATTGTTCGCCTTACATCTCACTATTTGGTGTATTGTGCTGCAAAGCATTGTGGCACCTATATCATCTGTATGCTCATACAGTCTACTGTATGTTCTGTCTGGTCAATATGTCTACTGTACTGGTAAGCAGGTTACAGGAAATCTAAATGCAATGTCCTGTAAAAAGCACATATTGTTCTGCAAAATACTGTACATGAAAAGATGTTCCACTTTATCAATCACATGTTTATTTACAATGTCCAACACAGTACAGCACAAATGTAATGTGGCTTCATAAACTGACCTATTTATTTGATAATCATAACCGGTTTATATTTGCTGCCTCACAGCACTGGGGTCATTGGCTTACTTCCCACTAGGGTCCGATCTGTATAAGGTTTGTATGTTCTCTCCATGTTTACGTGGGTTTCCTCCAGGTTCTCTGCTTTCCTCCTACACTGCAAAGACAGGTTCATTGGCTTATGACCACAATTAACCATAGTGTATATTTCTGTGGTGGTAAATGACACATGTGTCATATGTGGTGAATGACTTGTTGGTAAGCTGGGCATGTCTATGGTCACTTATAATTCTTTAGGCGCAATTACAGTTCAAATTCTTTATTACCATCAACTGGCTCTTGGAATCCTTAGTGTATCATTAGTGTTCCTTATTTTTTTCTTCTTTCCGTAATCATTACAAAAAGTACTATGGTTTATGGACAAGTGCTCCCTGTAATTTGACTATGAGTAACATCTTAGCCCTAGAACTATTGTAGACCAGTTTGTGAATCCACGCCATTTTCAAATAACAGTTGCACCTAGCGGAACACAAATTTATTAAGAGTACCTACGTGATCAACCAATTAGAGTAGATAACATCTGAACAGATGAAGCATGGAAACAAATACTCTGATTGGCTAAACATGTGTTGACCCCTTCAACTTAAAAGGATTCATTCATTATCCTTTTCGGCTCCACTAGGAGCAAGATACATATATCTGACCTGATCTTTTTTTTCCTATGGTCTATGAAAAACTCTTATCAATTTAGAAGTTTAATAAAAAAGTTAAATGAGGTGTTTTGCTCTTGTTTATAATATTTTTAAAGCTATACATAACAACTGGCCCTGACTTATGTTTGCTGGCTATTGTAGTTCCACAAGTTCCAATACGCCCTGATAAGCTGGACAATAAAGACAGTACCACTAGCCCATTTCAGTCTAACAAATTAAACACACTATGAGCTAAGCAACCCTCATAGAGGTCTGGGGAGAGGCAATCCAAGGATTCCACATAGTCCCATACAGGGGGTTTATAACAATTATTTTCATGGCATAAAAGATAATGTGGGTTTATCAACTAGATCCAATTGACAGAGTGAGGAAAGGTTATACCAGGCAGACTAAGATGTCAGTTTATAAAATTACGAGGACTCCCCCAAGCATTTAGCTATAATAGAACATATCAATGGACCAAATAAATTGTTAAGCAGTACATATCACATACTTTGAATGTATTATTTAGCAGGTCCCTCATGACACATCTGCAGCCTTTCATGTTACTCTAATTTATATATAAGTTAACTTAAAAGAAATTATACTTAGTGGAAAAGATTTATGTGCTCTGGAATCCAGGGGTAAATCTGAACACTGAAGTATACAGATCCCTTAAATTCTCGTGATCATCATCAACATTTATTTATATAGCACCAGCAAATTCCTTTGCGCTTTACAATTGGGAACAAACATTAATAAGACAATACTGGGTAATACATACACAGAGGTAAGAGAACCCTGCTCGCAAGCTTACAATCTATAGGACAATGGGAGTTTGAAACACAAGGGCCTGTGCTACATCATACTGCACAATGGACCAGCTAGAATGCAAAGGTAAAAGTAGTGAGTGGGCTGTGTGTGTGGCAATGTTGGTCAGAGAGTTGTTGTCTTGTGTTAGCTGTGTAGAGGGTGGTAATAGGGTATTCTAGGGAGATTAAGATGGTGGTTGAGGAATATCATAAACTTGTCTGAAGAGGTGGGTTTTCAGAGAACGCTTGAAGGTTTGAAGACTAGAGGAAAGTCTTACTGTGCAAGGGAGGGAATTCCACAAAGTGGGTGCAGCCTGGAAAAAGTCCTGTAACCGAGAATGGCAGGATGTGATGAGAGTGGAAGAGAGACGTAGATTTTGTGCACAACGGAGGTGTCGAGTTGGGAGATATTTTGAGATATTGTGATCTAGTAAAGCAAATGTAAATAGTGATAGATTGTAATTTGTATGTACTTTATTCATAATTTCAGCAAGGCTACTGTTAGAGCAATGGGAGGAACTCACATCCTACACTGATAAGCTTTAACAATAGTGCAACAGTCTTTTGGTACTTGGAGTCCTGTATCAGCACTGGTCTGTATTATGTCCTGTACACTAAATGCACAAGGCATTGAAGTAAGTTGTTGGCAATTCTATCAAAGAAAATGATAATATAATTAATGAGCTATTACATATCACTGTCCTCAGTGATGTCCCATCATGATCTCTCACTCTCAGGACAGGACACACTGTCCTCCTGTTAAGGCAAGTGCATTCTCCTCTGCTGTTGCTTTAACTCTTTACCTAATGTTCATCCACACATCAGGTTCCTTCCTGCTGATACCAAATTTAAAAGTGAGCTCAGTGCACAACATTGTACTTGAGAAGCAGGTTTTGTTTTCTACTACTTTAGTGTAATTTGTTTGATCTTCTGTTATGTGCCCACTTTGTCTCTCCTTCCTTTTCTGTCTCAGACCCTGAATTTAGCTCATTTTTCAGACTCTATAACAAGCCCTTCCTGATCTTTGGCTGGTCCTCCATGTTTGTCTAGTTCCTTGCTTCCTTGCTTCTTTCTTTCAGGAGCTGCCTAGTAGGGTAAAGCTGGTGGCCAAGACCAGTGGGTTCCACTCAGTGAAGTATATTTTGGTGAAGAATGAACATCCAATGGACCCCATGCCTCAGGGAAGACAAATGTCAAAGGCACGAGGCACAGTGAGTCTACACCCTCAGCCACTGATGTCTCACACTGTATTTGTTTAGAGGACATAATGGATGATCTTACAATAATGTGTTATCTTTATTTCTGGCATAGTAACCAATATCAAACTTTTATATAATTACACATTACATCAAACTTCAATTTACATTTCATTATTTACCAATCATAAGAAATAAGCAAAAAATAGCAGAATGCAAACATACAAAAACAAATATGCATTTAGTCATGTAAACCCTAGATGGTTATTTTCTCCCCTATGTATTTTGTTTACAAAAGTGCCATCAAACTCCTCGTCTGTCCCGTCTACTTTTTTTTTTAAGATCTTCAAATCTAATTTACATTTTGTTAAAAATATTTTTTCTTGAAGACAGTTGTCCACAGCTCAGTGACTCCTCTGTTCAGTGTACTTTAATTTCAAGCTTTCAAGTCTTTTTCAATCCCATTCAGAAGTAAATTTTCAGAGAAAATTGAGCTCTGTCATGGATGAATTAGTACAATAATAGTTGGTCACATATCTTGCATGAAACGTTTCAGAGCCAAGGCAAATGAGAAGGAAATGAAATTCATTTCATACCTCTTCAAGCACGTTAAAAGACTTTCTCTCCAAGTAATCTGTGGAGTACCACTAGTTTATCTGAGGTATGAATAACTACCATTACATTATACCTTGTCAGTGTCAGATTCCTCTATACTGGGTGAATGCTTTAACTAAAATAATTACACTTGAAATGTATGTCAAGAAAATGATGATCTCCACATATAAGTCACTTTCTATCAGATTTAAATGTATATATGATAATGTACACCCTACTGTAAATTATAAAATCACCATGTAAAGGTACAAAGCCACAGGTCACAGAAGTGTGAGGTGACTTCTAATAATTGACAGCAGGTGTGTAATCATCTACTAAATAAATGCCTAGTGGTGTGTGTGGAAAAAAAAAACAAGCTGCAGCGCCACCTGCTGGGCAGAGTTATACACTGACCTATATATTTCTTGAAGGAGAAGTGACAGTTGGGAGTGGTTGGTGGTTGCCGGGGGTGACAGTGGGGAGTTTTTAACACCTTAAGTAGCTTGATGAAGGATGTGGCGATGAAGATGAAGGATGAGGTGATGGAGAAAAATGATGAGGTGGTGACATGTGGACAAAACCACGTTAAAAAAGGGCGCTTGCGTCGGGAAGTAACGCTCTTCCCCTGAGGAGGCCTGGGCTAGGCCCAAATGCATGACAAGAACCTTTTTAACACCTTAAGTAGCTTGATTTAACTACAATGCATGAGTATCATGCACGGGTTAACTTGTTTATAATACATGTGTATTCCCAAGGAACTCACCATTTATAGATATATTACCCTCACTTGTATGTATGATAACGTTATTATATAACGGCTAATTCGAATGATTTAAGTTACATTAAACAAACTGCTTTTAGTAATTTCATACCATAAGATCTACTTTTATGCAGACATTTAAACCATTTTAAAATAAAGTCCTGAAAAGTGGCCAATTAAGAATTTTCCTTTCTATTGACTCCCTTTCAAGAATGCTTAGATCTCAGAGATAACTTTCATTAGCCGTAATAAGCTAGTTATTCCTTATAATGCACAATTATACCTAATAAAATCAATTGATAAGTAATGACATTAGGACCCACTGCTTTAACAAATATTGATTGCAGAAGTCTATATGTTATTCAGTGTCACTATATGTGATGATAAGGTGCATGGGTTAGGCAGTGCACCTCCTTCTCTAGCCCTGGCTAGCTTCTGGGTGTGGATATAGATAACGCGAGGGTGTTGTGGTAACTTAGGGTGCAGTGCAAACAGATATCTCAATGATTTGGGTGTCAGCCCATCTCTATAAAAATATATTCTTTGTTTACACTTCTCTTCACTCCAGCATGATACTTGAGTAAACTGCAGACTGTTGATGCCTCACTTTCACTGTACCAAACACCATTCACATGTTAAGACTTAGGGGCTTGTTTATCAAACAGCATTCCTCTGTTATATCCCCAAAACATCAGTTTTCGGGGATTAACCGCAAAGCTAAGTTAACTTTAGATTTATGATCATTGCATCTGTGTTCATTTTACAGAGCAGTCCCAATAAAAGTGGGGACTGCTCAGCAACGCTATTTATCAAAATCCGAAATTAAATTTATTTCTCACTTCGCTTTCTGAAGCTGGCATACATTAACGTAATTAAAACTTTTCATTACTGTCAGCTCTGCTCCGAAGAGCAGAGCTGGACAGCGCAAGTGTTAAAGGATCATGTGATCTCTTCTTGTTACATGCTTCAAGTTCGTTTAGTGCACTACAGTAGGGTTCTCTGTGTGTATGCTGAGTATTTTGGTCGGCGCATGTGCACAGGGGGTGAAAGGAGGAAAGAAGATCGCAATCCTGAATTCTTGCTTTAAGAGGCAGTGGTAAGTTTTTTATTTCACAGGAACAGCAGTTTATCGGAACTGCCCTTCCTATATAGGTTTTTTGCTAAATGTGAAAGATAGTTAAATCCTTATCTATGCAATAAGGATTGGTAAGTACTGGAGGCTCACACATGCTCTCCCCTCTCTAGACATGGGGGGTCTGATTCATCAAGGCACATATACTGAACACAATGTGCGTTTGTTTTAAAATGCACGGAAATAGTCTCTGCATACTCCCAAATTCAACAATGAACCGATCTGAAGATACAATGAATGAGTGTGTAGGTCTGCCCTGCATGGAAGACTGTAAGATACGGCCAATACCTATGTGAAGTATACATTTGCAAAAGAAGGCAAAGAAAAAAAACTATTGAATTAATGTCACCTTTTAATAATTTAAGTTTCTTTTGTTATTCCTCCCCCACAAAATACATTTATTAGGATCCTCTTAATATCTGCTGAACATAAAATGCATTTTTACAGTTGCCCCTGATTGCAAACACATGTTATAGCATGCAGACTATCATCACTACTGATTAGGACTAGCCCTGTAGAAGGAGCAAGAGAATTGGCAGAAAAACTAGTAACTTTGAGATGTGCAAATTTAATTCTCGAGTTTGGCACGCCCTTACTGTGCAACGACTATGGCCTGCTCTGTTCCAGAAATTGTAGACTATAGAAAGTGTGGTTTGCATACAAAGATGCATTGAACACTGCTTCTTTCTGTGGCACATGAGCTGGTTCTGGCCACACTCAGAGTGATTTTGCATGCACTACACACTAAATTGCCAGATACATGCCTTGATGAATCAGGTTCGGGGACTTTATATTTCAGATCCTTAATGTTGTCACTATTAATTGGCTCCACAATACTTTGACAGTGAACCTCTTCTTTATTGGGGTCACCCACTTTTTCATCTTAGTGGCTCTTCTTTAATATTGTGAGGATTCCTTCCCCTTCCTGTGGGTCCCCTCTTTATATGTAGACACTATGAGGTCATTTCTCTCTCAAATCTGTTTCACTTATATTCTCTCAGTCATAATGTTCTTTGGCTCCTCTTGGCAGCACGCCAGGGACCAAATTTGCTGGGGGAACGCAAGACCTCCTTCCTTCTATCCCGGGTCTCTGGCTGTCACACTCTCACCACACATTTCTCTTCAACTTATTCCAGCATTATGCTGCTAAGCCACAGTTGTATACCTCTCAACATTTAGATTCCCAAATGCAGTACAAAACAATCCTGCCGCGTTCATCCGAAACTCTGCCCACATTTGAATGTATTTCCTGTTAAGCCCCACCCCTTTCATGGCCCATGAATCAAAATTGTTCCGACAAAATCGTAACATTTGGGAGGTATGCTGGTGTTTCTCCTCTGGGTCCTAGTGCTGGGGCCACGCATTCAGTCAATGGGAGGTGTGAATAACAATGACAGAGAGGGCATTACATAAGCCTGACCATATTCACTGGTCAATATTGAATGGAAGCAACACTGCCCCAACACACAACAAAATATTCCCATAATACATATTAATGTTATTCATATTATTATCCTGTATCAAATAGGGACAACATATTCTGCAACATTGTTAAATCATAGAACCTTATTCAGGCACTTCAGTTCCTGCTCCAATGAATTTTACAAACTAATTTCCCTAGCACATGTACATAGATGCATATAACTGGGAAAATTTCCTTGGAATCCAGTTAAATCATTAATATGCTTTTTGGATTGTGGTAGGATACCAGAACACCCAAAGGACAGCCTTAAGCCTCGTCACTTTTAACAAATGAAGCATCCTGATGTAATATTGCCATTTTTTTAACAACAAGCTACGTTGATTTATAATAATATTCATAGTAATATACATGTGTTTCACTACTAAAAATGAAACTCTACCATTTCTTAGCATGTAATTATCCTAAATTTGCAATATCCTTGTGCTAGCCACAACCAATATAGAAAACTCCATACCTACCGGTCTGCTTTCATTGACTAACTTGAGCTACATTGAACAAAGATAGTTTCTGACTATTTTCTATACGTTAAAGTACCATTGCACAAAAAATGGTGGGCATAACAATCTGGTTTAAATCTAACATCACTATTGCTGTGAGCCTGAAATTCCTGTTTTACACAAATCATTAAAGGTATTGAAGTGTTACAATGTATCAGGATTGGGGTTGTAGGTAGACTGTATCGGTTCCAAGCCCTTGGGACCATTAACAGTAAAGAGATTCAGCAATATGTTCTGAAAAAAGCACTATACTGCTGCCTCAGCAACCATGCCTAAAAGGGCTTTATGTAGCCTACATGCCTGGCTTCATGGCAGGTATGATCCTTTATAAATATAAATACATATATGTTTTACTATAAGTACCTAAAATAGTCAATTATAGAAACCCTTGAAGAATGATTATCTTCACTTGTTGGTCACAAATAGCGCTATATAAACTGTACCTTTTTAGCAAATAAAAACATTTAATTCATTTGAAACTGTACATAATATTGTCTTATTTTTTCATTGTACTTCCACAGATATTGGATAATCACGAACTCATGCCATATTGTGCCTTAGTAGATATAACCAAGAGCGATAGCATCTTCTTACTAGTGTAATCCCTGCAAAGGTTTACAATAATCTCAGCTCGTGGAGACCGTGCGCAGCATACAAAACTAATATCATACTCCACGTTTTATGACCTGCAAATATTACATCAGATACAGTTGCTTCTGAAATTAAAGATTTTTATCCCTGTATTATTTTCTAATACAAGAGCCAGCAATGTATTGGCCTTGATGGAAAGAGTTTTAATCTTTGTTAAATTGCCCACTGTACCTCTAGTCAAAACCAGATTCTTTATTGTGTAATTATATTCGAAAGACTTGGCTCTGTTAGATAGGTCTATAAAGAGAGCACTAAACTAATACAACGATTAACTCAAATGTGATATTTATCATTGTTATACACACAATATATTCCAAATTGGCTACAATGTTAGCTGTTCTCATCCTTAATTGTAAATGTTGTAATATATCAAGAACACGTGCACTGGACTATTCATTTGATCATAAGAATCTCATGGAACAATTTAAAACCTATGCAAAAGGGTAATTAAAATGAACAAAATATGAAATATATAAATGTCATCTTGTTTCAGAAGGAATTCTAAATGAATAGTAAGTTAAGAGTCCAGTCACAAGACAAAAAGTCTTTACTAATCACACAAATCCAGTACCAGCTTTCAGAAAATAAATAATATTAGAAATATGTAAAACCAGCTACAATGATTATAAAAACATAGGAGTAGATTTACTAACCTGCTAAAAAAGGAAAATTGAAGGTGTTGCCCATAGTAACTAACCAGATTCTACCTATCACTTATCTAGTACATTCTAGAAACAGATAGCTAAAACTTGATTGGTTGCTATGGGCAACACTTCTACTTTTCCTTTTTTGAACCATTTGTAAATTTACCCCATAGATTCAAATAAGAAATATATACAAATATAACACCCTACCCCGCCTCACTCAACTCTTCCTCAACCATCAGACTTATCCATCAACTCCTCGTTCTTCGCCTGCCATCTCTATTTTCTCCCATGCTAGTTCTACTGTCTCTCACCACCCCTACCTCTAGAATGTGAGCTCTCACCCGCAAGGTCCTCTCTACCTATTGTCCCATGTCTATTGTCTGACTCCCTTGTTCATCCTGCACTCTGTGTCCCCATAACATTACTCACCTGTGCTACTTATGTGTATTACCCCATCTATTTGTTACTTGCTCCTGTATCCGGCGCTACGGAATCTGTGACGCCTTATAAATAAATAATAAGAAAAAATAATAAGAAAAATAAAACCTAAAATGAAGGAATGCAATGAGCAAATGAGGAAAACAAAGTATATTGAAAGTAGACGCTTCCATACAAGTGTGATTATGAGTAAAATAATTACTTAACATCCAATCATGCTTAGGAGTAAAAAGTATAAATGAAAAAGCTGTCCGGAACATTTCCCCAATATTTTGTCTATCATGGATAAAGGAAGAAATGTCATTGACTTAGAAAGATGGTTGTAGGACAGGTTTGTCTTAGACCACAATGATGACGATTGCTCAATTGGCCTTTGACTCGCGAGGAATAATGACTAAGATGATGAAGACATGGAAGTCTGAAATAAATTAATTAATGGAATCTGTGGATGAATTATAGAATGGTTGTGAGACAGTAATTTCCACCATCTTTATCAAAACATAATTTCATGGAATTTTGAAATCATCCCAATTGTACTCTTATAATAAGGCAACCTGAGACGACGTGCAACAAACAGAATTCAATTCAAATATTAATTTACGTTATTAAAATGTACGAATAACTGTTGTTTACCTTGTAGATAGTTCTGATAATGATTAAAACTCATGATCAAATGTTTGTATTTTATAGTAGATACAAGTCATATACAGATGCTGTTGGTAGTTTGGGTATTGGAAGAGAAAGATGACATTTCAGTTGTGACATGAGGCAGGGGAATGGCTAGGAACAAGCGCTTCCCAGTAAAGGAGGACACACAAACATACAGTAAAAACCAATTAATAGGGGTTCAATGTTAACTTAAAAGGCCCCTATAATATATGAAGTCACAGCTGTTTATTCACATTACATAATAGACATTTTCATTTGGATTGCAACAGGACATAAGATACCTATTTGATTTTTAAAGGGGAAAACAACAAAGGTTTGTGTTTAATTTAATTAACTTTGTATTTTGTACTTGTGTTTGTATGTAATTGTCACACCCCTTAAGCGGTATGTAAATGTTTGTGTGTTGTTTGTGCAAATCTACCTTGTGTGGGTTTTCTTTACCTTGATAAACAGAAGCTTCTTCTTTTCCCAGGCCGCAGCAGAGAGGCAGGCGGTCCCAATCCCCCAATACACAATGATGACACAAAAATAAAATAACCGTATATATTTAGTTTGCGGGAACCCTTTCATGCAGTCTAGAATCCTTCAAGTGAAAGGTTAACGTCACCCTGCATAACTAGCAAGATAGTTGTAGCAAACACAGTATCACATTGGACAGCAAAATGCAAACATGCAATATTTAGTTTCCAATCTAACAGTACTTATCTCCAGTTTGACAATTGCCATAATTAAAGACAGCACCAATTATCTATGAATTAAGCCTAGATTATTTGGCATAGCGAATTCAGCGTCTACTGGAGGTAACTGCCACTTTAAAAGGCAATCCAAACTTACTCATTACTTCACAAATATATTATACTGTATGTATTATAGTTGTTTCTTTCCTGGCCAGGCTTTGATGGTGCATATAAATGTAGATTAAAACTGTTTTGTAAGTTTTTTAAATCCTGAACTGGAAACACTGTATAACTTGCCATCCTGAGCACTACTTCCGCTTGTCACAATTAATACGCTGTTAGATATGATGGGGCACAGTGTTACTGATGCCTTGCAGGGGCAGTCATAGCGGGCATTCTTGTTAGGTGTAGCTACTGATTTTTAGCTGGAAATACACAACTGATTGACTCTTGTGTAGAAAGCTGTCACTGTTCTATGACAAACTCCTTTCTAGGTAGGATAATTAGGTCTTTGTAAGTTGGCTTCTCTTACTGTATCCTTATGACTCCTGGTACAGAGTATATCATACTTGC